>NW_006800173.1:658654-745719 GCF_000485575.1 Poecilia formosa
CCCCTCGACTGTCTGCAGGACCAGCAAAGCACCTGTCCTCTGCTCCCTCGCTCATCTTCACAGAGAGCAGGAGAAAAAAGTTTTCTGTGGTTTAGCAGCTGCTCCATTTAATCAAATCTCAAGCTTGTTCATAGAGAGCGGCAGCAATGTGTGGTTTTAGGTTGCACTCTGGAAAATGAAGGGAAAAAGCCTCAACTTGATATGACAAATCTTTGAAATGCTTACCTTTCCCAACAAATCTATAATCCTCTGTTGCCCCAGATTGTCTGTGTGCAATGGCATTCTTAATCAACATTTAGACCAATCATACCTCTGTGTGTTCTGCAGGTAAACTGGCTGAGATCCAATCTATTATCCTACAGTAAACAGTGATTTATGTTGTGTGTTATATACACTTAATCTAGACATGTAAAATCAAACTACATTTGGTTCTTCTTATGAAGCTGGATAAACTCGAAGAGTCAGACAAAAAAATTACTGAAAGAAGCAGCTGATTTCTCCATGGATATTGAAATCCAATACAGTGCCATGTGTGATTAGCAATGCATTCTGCACATGTAGAATAAAGTAATGCCCTGAAGCCTGAGATACCATTTGATTAAAGTGGCTAATTAAAAAGCAGAGATACAGAGGAGGGTGCAAAGAATCAAGTTTCTGTCTATCAATGGATAGATGCTACATGCAAACCACAAGATGGTTTCAACTTACACCGGGGCTTTAATCCCAGGATGGCTTTATTAGCTGCTGCTGTCCCATGAGGATAACGTGTTTGTGTAGAAGGGGGAAGGGAAACAGAATACTGGATGTATGTGGAATTTTATAGAAACATTAAAAATTAGCTGTCAGGAAGCACATGAAAATGCATTCAACCACCAAGGGTGAACACAAGACACTCATTGTTTGCTAGAATGATTTTATGTTAGGTTTTTCATAATTTATGCAAAGCCACTCCTTTTTTTCAGTGTAGAATGATTATATAAGACGCATTAAAAACAACAATTGATGCACACCTTTTTTTCATTTAAGTATTTTAACAAGGGGGCGCTGAAAGCTCTAGAAAGTCTTTTAACTTTACAAAGTCAAGGTCTGTTAACTTCATGTTATTGTTATTGACCAGTGCTCGGAACAATGAATCCAAGGAATTCAGGAAGGATCCAGGAACTAATTACAGATTGAAAAGTTGCTAAAATGTTTGGAGCCATATCTGGACACCTGCTAATTAAAAGACCAAATCAGTTTAAACATTCTATTCAGATGTGTCACCATTTTGCAAAGACCTAAAGTACTCCTTTCTGATAGAAAAAAAAAAAAGTTTGTTGCTGAGATTGTTCAGCAGCAATCCAAGAAGCACCAAATGTCCTGTGGAGGAAAAAATCCACAGTAAGATGAAACCAAAATTGAGCTATTTTTATTTAATGGCAAGAAAAAAATATTTCATATTTAGTTTCACCATGGTACCAAGCCCTGTGAAGGAAACATCAGGTTTTTAAGCTGTTGCCAGTGGTACTGGTGGGTAGGAGTAAGAAGGAGAACTAACTCCAAATTCTTCAACTTCACCACAAATTAGCAGCTAGATGATTGAAACATTTTTTTTCAAACAGGAGAATGATTTCAGTCATAATTTAAAACTGCTTTGACATATTAGGCTTCTGGAATAGCTTTCCCAAACACGCTACCATAATCCTATTAAAAACAACTGAGGTTATACTTAAAGGCTGAGTCAATGCCAGCAAGCCATTCAAATTAAATAAAGAGATGTCAGCTAGTCAGCCAGAAATATGCCAAAAGGTTGTAGATAGCTGCAGAAATTGTGTGCCCAATGTAGAAATTGAAAAGGGGGCAATTATTCAAGTTTTAGTGGAGATTTATGTTTTTATTTAGTTCATGTAATTTGATGATTGATGGTGAATTACATAATGAGTTACTGAAAGACAGAAACTGAAGCAAAAGGTCAGGATAGACTGCAGATGCTAATGCATCAAAAAAATAACAAGGAAAAGCATTTGCACATCACTGCACTGTTGAGCAGGGCTTTCTGTCTATTAAAGAAGAATCCAAACTATGCAAGAATTTTGTTACTCATACTTTCACACAGCTTGTTTAATATTTTACAGCTGAGCAAGGGAAGACCTACAGACTGTGTTGTGCTTTGTTTCAGTCCTGCAGCTGGACCAGGACAAATATACCCATAAAGGGATGTAACTGCTGCTTCTGTTAGTTTAGCATCAGAATGTTCTGAACACTGAACTTATAGCAGTAGGTTAGAGGCAGCTGAGCAGATTTTTTTATTTTCCCTCTTGTAGTACAGTGAATAGTACGGTTAATTTGGTCGGTCTTAGTTATGTGAACGCGCTTACTTTTATCTGGCAGCAGAAAGTGCACCAACAATAATCTATTCCAGGTTATTTTGCTTCTTTTTTGAGAAAGTATTCACATCCTCTAGATGCTAATCATGACAGAGCTGCTGTTCTGAGCTGCTAAGTCATGTTTGTCTTAGGGAGATGTTCAGCAGCTGGTGAGCCGACCCTACAGAAGCAGTGCCGATGTTGGACATGCTTCCTTATCTAGATGACAGATGCTTAACTGTATGTTTGTTCTCACCAGTTTTGTTTCACTCAGTCTGTCAGCTTTCTCAGAACTGAAGATTCTGACATCAGCTGAAAGGAAATCTCAGTTACCTTCCTTCTTGCCCAGAAGCACATGGATTAATCCTGCTCTTATTGAACTTCTTCAATAAAATGTCTTTTTTTAGCACTGACTTAAGTGCTCCCACAACAAAAACAAGCTGAGTTTATTCGTTCTATTGTGTATTTTGGCAGTTCAGAAAGCTGTTAGGCCTGATTAATGCATTGGAAACCCAGACAAATGCTTAGACATTCCAACCTAATGAAATTCCTACTTTTATGATGTTGTTGTTCTTGTTGCTTTGGTTACTTCCAAGGAAAATATTTTATCAGGTGGACGTCATAGCTCATAAGCCACTTGTAATTCACAGCAATTACCTAAAACAGTACACTTCAAGTTATTTCTATGTTTCTATGAAATAACAACCAATTTCTAAGACAAAGCAACCAGCATTGCTCCAGACTATCTGATAGTCCACTAAAAACAGAACTATATATATAAACCAGTTAGAAGACCTAGAAGAAAATTATTAGAAGGCCACTGTTAGTGTGGTTAAGACCAGCTGTGCAGACATAAAAGCTTTGTATGAGCTGAAGTTTTGATGATGCCCCCATACTCAGTAGTGGTGGTTTCAATTTATGCATCTCAGACTTTAACTATATTAATTATACACACAAGATAGAACTCTTGCCAGTTCTTTTAACATGAAATAAAACATCAGGAAGCCTTTTTTGTTTGTCCAAATAACAGTATGGTCAAAAAAAGTTCATGGAAACACAAGAATTAAAAAACAAGAAGAAGAAAGCCCACCAACAGATTGAAATTCCTGAATGTTTTTTTATGTCTCCGTGTTTTTATGTCTCCATGTCTAGTTGGGTTTGATCTTGATGTTGCTCAATGTTTTTCAATCATTGGGTTTTTGATCTGCTTTGGTTGTCTGTCTTATATTTACAGGGTTTCTAGATATTCAGTTTGTGAAAAATTCACACTTTTCCATATTTAAAAAAAAAATCCAGTCTCTAAGCCAGTTTGTGCAATATAAATAGAAGAGTTCATTATAAATTTAGGAAAGCGGTCAGGCATTACAAATGAAACCTGAAAAACGTGGAATGGATGGAAAAATCTAACTTCAATCAGCTCTATTTTAAAACTACTAGCACTTTATGTAATCTGTACTTCGTTATTCAAGAATAAATATATTTTTAAGGCAAAGTTTGTGATAAGTAATATAATAAATTAGACTGTGAAATAAAAACATGGTTTAAGTGATTTGAACCTCCGGTTAAATTCAGTGAATTCACTAAATTCACTGAATTTAACCTAGAACTGCATTACAGTAAGAAAATGTCCCTCTTTATTGTCAATAACTTACAAATACAAAAACAAATGAAATTTTAAAACTTCAAAATTTAAATTTTCATAATTTTGTTTCTCTAAACCTAACAAGTGGAAAATTATCTTATCAGATTCCATGCTATTCCATGCTTAGAGGACTTTGTAGGAAACTTGATATCATTGTAATAAGAATTCATAGAAATCTTATTTTCTGGTATAATAGAAAGGTCCAGTGGTATTAATTGTACCCTTTCCACTTTTTAGCAACAGCTACACATTTTGTATGTGATGCCGCCAGCTGGTGATTATTAAGTCCTTCAAAACCAGGTATAACAAAAGAAGTTTGATGCAAAGTTCAGAAGTTTATTGCCAGTTTAGTTCAGGGCAGAACCATCAAATGTCCAGGAGGGAAAGTCAAAGAGCTTAATTGTCACGATGATCTTGAAGAAGAGATGATATCAATGTCAGCAATGTTTCATACAGCTGTGAACATTTGGCAAATTCAGACTTTTACAAATAAAAACAAAGATCTTTCAAAGTAGTCATAGAAATCAGTGTTTCTTCAGAAAAGCATCTACAAATGCAGTCCATTTGAACACAAATAGTCATTCACGTAAAAAAAAAAAAATCCAGTTAACTTCAGTCCCAGTGAAGAAAATATTGCTTAAGCTAATTTTGCTGGCTGTCAATTGACTCAACACTAATCTTCACCAGTATAAGATCAATTCCTTGTGATTTTATTTGATCAATTCCTATCTTTAAGATGTAGCTTTATTTGTGGTACCTTGTACATCAAGAGAGGTGGGATATTTTGATTTGCAGATTACTTTACTTTTCTGCCCCTCAAAATCAGAAGTGATTTTTGTGCTACCACTAAAGATCACTTGACTTTTTATATGTAATATGATTTTAAGATCTAATCTTGTTACACTGATTAACCTCTAGTAAACTGTGTTTTTTAGGACAAAAGCGCTTTCCTTATTTCAGTAACTGGGACAAACAACAAAAGGAGTTGCGTGTGTGGTTAACACTGTTGAGACCACATTAAACATCCAGAAATCTTTCATTACTAATTACTGTCACTATCCCACCACTTTCAAGCAGCTACAGAAAGTTTGTTGGGCAATTTAGAGCTCTTCTACTATTGAAGTTACTCATCAGAGATTTTGACAACTGTAAGGTAATTTTTAACATCCATCTTTGTTTCTATCTGCCATACATCCAAAAAGACAATACTGTGCAGACACACGAGCATGGAAACCATAACAATGACGAGAGCTTCCACTATTCCTTTGCTGTTTTTGGTAGTGGTGATGCAGCCAGAATAGAAGGCATACATCAGCAAAACGGAGGGATGAGTAAAAATGACCAAACGTTTGTGTAAACAAGGCATAACTGGCAGTTAAGCTGCTTTGAGAAAGATGTTGTAGCACTTTCTCAACATTACCGGTATGTGCAACTCTTTTAAAGATGTTCAAAGCTTTAAAATATATTCATAATTTTTTTCAGTAGCATAATTTTACACAAAAAAGAAAATCTCAACCTTTGATTTAAAATAGCCAGAAAAAAAACATGTTAAGAAGCAGACTGTTCCTCTGGTTTGTTCAGAGTGCTCGGTCCTCCAGTAAGCTCTCATGACTAAAGTTTATTGGTCCTAGAACTGAGATGACCATAAAAGGATGTTGGCTTTGTGAGTGGTGAATCATTTCTGCGATAATTTTGTCATTTGTTTTGAATTATTACCCAAATCAAAGACTGAAAAACTATTTGTTTTCAGTTTTATGGCAAGTCCACTAGAATGTTTAATTGTTAAAAAGAGTTCTCAATGCAATTTACTCAAACATTTTACTCTAACAACTAATTTCCATTTTTGTGGACTCTAAAAAAATAAAAGTAGCAGTTGTTTAGCAACCACGAATGTATTTTCAGCACTGATGAAAATCAAAGATTATCTAAAGGCCTTTTCAGACAGGTAACCATTCAGTTTTATGCCCACATTTAAAGGGTGCAGTTACACTGATGGGTGTTTCCAGTATCGACTGCGGTCTGCCTTCAGGGGGCAGGAAAAATATTTAAAATCCTCACGAGAAAACTGTCGCACTCATTTTCTCCATCTAGATAATTGGTAGGCAAATCAACACCTCTCTGAAGCGGGATCTTTTGTAGAGAAAGAATTGATTGCAGGACCATTGTGTTAGACTGCAGTCGTTTTAGCTATTGCTGAATTTCAATGCGCTTTTTTTTTTTTTTTTTTTATCTGACTCTACAGTGTCCCATCGATGTGTCCCCTGTAGCTCGCCTGGTGTAATCTGGGATGGACTCCAGCACTCTGTGACCCTGAGCACGTCTACACAGATCCAGAAGATGGATGGCTGTCCTGGCTGCAGGTGGGAGTCATTTTCTCTTCAGCTAAATGAGCTATTATTCAGCAGGGTCAGTCGTGACTTTGACCTTTCGGTTGTCAGCACAATTTGGTATCCTCTATGCAGATCAGGCTGTTTGAGTCTGAAGGAGTCACTAAAACACAGACTGCAGAATGTGCAGAGCCTAATTCAGTGACACAACTGTTGAAGCAGACAGGGCAGAGAAAACCTGAAGCTGAGTCTATTATTCACACCTGAAACTGTTTAAGAAGAAGCATTATGAAAAGAGGCCACCATTATGAAGCTTCACAAAAAAGAATGTACAGCTAAATTAGGGGATATTTAAAACTTGTAATGCTGAGCTGATTGAACTCTAGATTATTATGAAAACATCATCAAGCAAGCATTCCTCTGCATGAGAAAATTACACCCCTAGTTAAGAACATTTCCACCTCAAAGATCTATATTAAACAAGCAATGCAGCCCTTCTACTTTTCTTTACAGTGTCTTTTGTTCTTTATTACAGAGCAACAACCAGTTTCTGGTGTGTTTTGGGTGCAATTTATAGCCCCAATTTAATTGGGAGATATTTTGTCCCTGCAAACTTTCATTTCCTACCCATACTTAAACCTTTGCATATCAATTCATTAGTCTTCGAGATTATGTTTGTAAAAATACTCACAGAGATGCTCAAATCTCAAGTGTAACTCAATTTAATTGAATACATCCTGGAACTTTACATTGCATCTTATTTTTATTTACTTTTGTTTTGATTCTCATTTAGGTCTATTGAGCCTTATGAAATATGAGATTATGAACCCTGATCAAAACCAGAATAGCTCAAAGCCATCACATGTTAAGTGACGTAACAAAACCATATTTTCCATCGTATACTATCAGTAGAATAACAAAAATTATTTAAAAAATAGCTCATTTTCAGAGTAGAAAGATCCCAAAGCAAATGTGAATTGATGTGTGGCTGGTACAAAATGTCCTGCAGCAGACAGCTCTGTTTTATTCTCTAAAAACTTTGGCACAAAGTATTACATTTTTTGCTGAACAATGATATTCAGCATAATTTTCTCTTTTTTTCAGACTGAAGCCTGTTAGAAAAAAGAAAACTGATGAAATTGACACAATAAATAAAAATTTAAAAAAAGAAAACTTAGGGTGAAATCTTATGAGTGAAATCTAATATGATCTAATTTTATTAAGTACGTTCAAAGGTAGAAGTGAATGGTGGAGCCGAGGAGGTGGCCGAGCATTTCTGGACTGAATGTTTCACATGGCAAAAGGTTTAAGATACAACAACAACACAACAAACTTGAAGCAACATCTGGTGACAAGAAATCCTGAAATCAGTTCGTAGGTAAGTATGCTTCAGCTAACATATAATCAGAGCTACCATGTTTTACAAAGCTACATACTGAAAGATATTGTGCTACTGTGATTGCTGGAGGAGCAGCTGGAAGCTGCCTGTTGCTAGTGGTACTGGTGGATTGAACCCTGTCTTTTGAGCTGCATGACACTGAAATCGGCTTTATGTACTTCACCTGACAGCAAAGTTGTTGAAAACCATCAGGTTTTAGTAGCTTCACTAGAATTTAATACCAAGTAGTGTTATTGGGATTATTTTTCTAATTACCTGATTTAAATATTTTTTTTTAAATGAAATATTTAAATAAATATAAAATAAGCTGCTTGGCTGAAAAACATGAACCTGAAGTACAAAAATTCAAAATACGACAGTCCGATGCCCAGGAGGTTGTCGATCAGCATTGGTTTGTGAACAGAGAATTAACTAATTTCATTCTCTGTCCACAAGAGGCAGAGAAGAAAGTGGACAGAGAAAGTGGACATTCTCTGTCCACTTTGCAAGCAACTTTGTTGCTGCTTGTAAAGTGTATTGCTTTACAAACAGCAACACACTTTGCTCTTTGTAAAGTGTTTTTTTTTCCACAAGAGTGTTTACACTTTCTAATTGTGGCATTGTTTGAGGAATGTTTGTTACATTGTTGTTCAGTTCAAATCATTTAATCATTTAAAGCATTTGTAAATTGAAATTGCTTAAATATTGGGCAGCAAATTAGCAATTGGAGAGATAAAAAAAGGTAACGCTTCATATTTATATTTATTTCCAAACACCAAACCTAACCTTGTTTCATGCACACTTCTTTTTTAAAAGAAAAATGTCAGTTTTTGAAATAATGCTAAAAGTTAACTTAAAGCATTAGAATGTTGCCCTGTTATCACAATATTTTTGTATATTTATTTATTTAATTTATTATGTGTGCAATTTGTGTACAACGTGCATTATTTAGAATTACTGTTTTTCGTTCTCCTCTGAAAAGAATATCCTAATAATATTTTTATACTACAACATCATGCAACATATATTTGTAATTAATAAAATCAAGCTCGTGTAACACAGAAACCTTTAAGGGAACTGCACAGTTACTGACTTCTCTCTGACTTTGGTTACATGTCTTACAAAGGTGACCTCAAGACTTTGTTCTACAGGATGAGATTCCCTACAGAGAACTAGAAAGGAGTTATCAATGGCCAGAACTTCTTACAGATGTTCTGATACAACCTAGAGTTGTGTGTTAATCAAACATTTCGTGTAAAAATCTAATGCAGGTCGTATTTCTTCTACTTTCAATAAAAACATCTAAATCCTTCAGACCAGCTCAGTATTACAGATAAATTGTCTCTGACTATTATCTGATTAGCAGAACTGCCATTTAACTTTCTATTGCCCAGCCAGACTAATTTGGACTCTGCCCTACTGTTACATAACCTAGTCTGACATTATCTACAGCTGATTTATTTCCACTTCTTCTCTATGTCCTTCGACGGGCTCGACATACCTTTGGAGAAATACCCATAAATACCTCAGATTTTCTCCTCACGTAGCCAAGCCATATGGTTGGTATCTGCACTACAAACAATCAGCCTGCACGTGACATTAGGATTCACAGTGCCTCCGTGGCTGAAGATGATACAGGCTGTTTTCACAGTCAGCTCAGCAGCCACAAGCCTTAGAATATGCCTGACCCACACACACTTTGCTGAAAAATGTTTTGGATTGTGCCTCTTGCTGTAAGCCACATTATGTAAGTGCTGAGTGTGAGGTGTCAGGAGCTGGCTGGGTGCCAGCATGGTGCTGTGGATGTTTGGATGTGGGTGTAGGTGTTAAAAATATCTTGTATGAATAGCTCCTCCGAGGATATAAGCCATGCAACAAATTATTATGCACCGGTGCTGTGATTGTGTTGTGAGATGCGCTGATGTAATGTGTGATGGCTGAATCAGTCTGCTAAATTAGAAGTTAAGTTGGAAATTAAGTTTTTATGTAAATATTCTGGTGCTGTATGAAAAGCACTGGAGTGTGCTATTTTCATAGCAAATTCACAGTAATGAATTTACCAAGAGGTTTGTTTCTGATAAGAAATGAGGAAAAGATCTCTAAAAGGATAACAAAGCGATGTGAAAGGGGCATCAGTTTTGGAAGAATACTTTTCATGTTTTTATTCACAGTTGGAGGCATTTTTGGGCTGCAGCAGTCAAATCCATTTTTTTAATTGCTCACACTGATATTTTGATCATTCATCTTTGTGGATGGGCATGGCATATTTGTGGTTGAAATTATTTCTTACCATCAGCTAAATTTCTGACTGCCTTCAGATTTTCTTTCATATTTAAGTCCGAACTCCGGCTGTGCCTCTTTAAAATGTAAATTATTTATGGTCAAAAGCAATTGATTGGATTTGATGTTTTGATAACTTTTTTGGTATAATTAGAAAATTAGAATTAGCATCTTACATCTTAGATGTAAGCTATTTCCTAGTACACACTTAACTTTTAGACATAGTCTATACATTTTCATTAGGGGTGAAGTTGGGGCAATTCCTTAGGCTTAATGTCAGCCTTCTTTGTCCTAACCAGAAAAGGTTTTCATGTCTGTTTAGTACTATTATCATGCTGGAATCCAATTTTCTTCAGGTTTAAACAATCAGCCCTTCCCTACAGTGAAGCCTGGTGGTGCTAGCGTCATGCTATGTTTTGCAGCAGCAAATCATAGCATCTTTCCCTCTATCTTTTCAGGATAGAGGGAAAGATTAATGCAGCAATGTATAGAGAAACCTGGCTGAAAAGCCTGCTCCAGAGCATCTTGACCTCAGACTGGGGCAACAGTTCATTTTTCAGCAAGACAGCGACCCAAAGCACTTGGTCAAGATCTCAAAGGAATGGCTTCAGAACCACTCTGTGAATGTCCTGGAGTAAACTTCTCTAGTGAGATCTCAAAAGTGGCTGACAGACATCTCCCAACCTAATGAAGTTTGAGAAGTACTGCGAAGAAGAAAGGGGGAAGCTGCCTATAGATAAGAGGCATCACATTCAAACAGACTTGAAGCCGTAATTGCTGCCAAACGTGGACGAACAAAACACTGAGCAAAAGCTGTGCTTACTTATGTAAATGAGATTTCTTGGTTTTCTATTTTAATAAATTTACAAATATCTCACACACCTTTCCCCACATTTGTGTGTGGACTTTTGAGGAAAAAGATTCATTAATACAATTTGTAATATAGCTGTAACATAAAATGTGAAAAAGTGAAGCACTGTGAATACTTTCCAGATGCACTGTAAGACATTTGTAATTGTGCACCCAATTCTTGTCTTTATAATAAATCAAAGTCATTTACTCAAATTTAACATGACATCCACATGTGCTGATGATGAGTGAACGTAAATGTCTGGCCAGGACTGTGAGTTCATTCTGAGAATAAACTGCACTGAAGGCTGAAAACTTTCCACTTTCTCTAAGAGGCATATTCAGCTTTCAAACTAGCTGATGTCATGGAGTCCTACTCCTCTGTACACTCTTAACTGAGAGATTTAGAGTAAACAGAGTGAAATTTTCCTCTGGTTGTAAAGCCATCTTTCTACTGCCAAATGCTGCTCAGCACAAACACAACTGCAACCATTACACATCCAAAGCACACTTCTCCCTGGTCCAAAGCTTTAACCTTTTAGACATGGTTAGATTGAGTATGCAAGAAAGCTTTACTAAAACACTGAGAGCATAAAAGTTAATTTATTGGACTTATTATGAGTACTACACACCAGATCTTCATGTTAGTTTCCTCCTACTACATCTGCTGTTTGGAGTGAAAATGCAGTAAAAGAACTAGAAAGCTGAGACCTGACAAGTCTTATAAATAAGCATTTTATGTCTGAACTGTCTAGTAGGGAAAGGAAGAAAACTCTGGACTACTTCAGCACTTTATCAAGAGTTATATAAAAATGATCACATTCAATATCCTATTGAGTTTAATTAAAAGTAAAATAAAAAGTGATTGTACAAAAGTCCAAAAATTCTTAGCTGGAAACTTTCCAAAAACATTTGGCACAAGTTCTGAGGAGGCTGACCTGATGTCACCTTGAATGAGATAATGGCAGCTGTTATTAATTGATCAAATATAATTAGATCCCTGCATGTTGTAAAAGAGAACCATTAACTAATAATGGCAGAAAACTGAGTCCAGGCTCTTCAGGATATCTTTTAAGCACAGTCTCATCAGTGCCTTTATAATCAAGTATTTGTCTTCCACAACAACACATGAGACATATTAAACATTAAGGTATTAAGCTATGCTCCTTAATAACTAACTGCAGTTCTTTAGTTTAACATCAAAATAGAAAGTAGGAATCAGATTCTAACTTCAGTTTTTTTTTTTACCCATCTATTATATAGGACCACATTTTTACACTATCTTTAAAGAGTATAATGCAGTAAGCGTGTCTGATTCAAAACTAACAGATACATGTATTACTGCTTACGTGTGCCTCCCCAAGACTATGCCACCGTGGCCAATGAGCCACAACTATGATTGCCTACATCAAAAACCCACAATCACAATTCAGTAAAAGTTAGCTTTACGCAGAAATTGAACACTACATACCTTGGAAGACATCCACATCCTGATTATCTTCTGTGCTCGGAGATAATCAAAGTCCTCTTGAGCAAAAAAAATAAATAAAATATGGGTATATATAAATATATATATATACCTTTTTGTGCACTGAGTCCAGCAGAAAGGCGAGAAAATTGCTCATAATCTCTCCTTTTAGAGAGTTCCCACATCAGAGTCTTTTACGCTGTAACTTTCCATATTCATCTTTGTAAAGGGATATTGTCATTTTGAGGTGCTTTAAATGAAAAAAAAAATGTTGCAGCCGAGGCTTTAAGAGTGTCCATAGAAAACCTGGGCTGGGTGACTTCTCCAGCCATTTTAAACAATGATGACACCTGTGCTTAGCTCTCATTGTGGGTCTTTTTTTATTATTATTTTTGGCCTCTTATGGAAAAGCTTATTTCAATATAGCCCTGGTTTATTTAATGCCTACGTTATGACATATATCATCAATGTGTAGATCATTTTTGTTTGAGTATTTTAAATGAACAAAGATAAAAGTATTCTCTCTTAGGCTTTTTTTATGTGAATAGAGCTCAGTTTTATATTTTTGTTTTCTGGCAGACTAAGTGAAATAGTTTCCCCTTTTCTCTACTCATACATTCTGTATCCAGGTGAGCAGAGGACGACTACAATGTTGCCATCTGAATGGCCTACAGTTACTGTCTCTAACCCAGCGCAAATTCTACGTTATAGTGCAAACAAATTTTAACTTTATTGCATAACAGCAAAAAACGACCATTTCTACCCCTCTGATGTGACAGATGAAAGTCATAAAGTGCGAATGCATAGCCTGTTGTCTAATTCAGATTCCATGTCAGATTTGGAAGCCCACACTGGATAAACGGATATATCTGTGTCTATCAGGCAAATTTAGGCATGGATGCCATTAAGGTGCCAATTGGTGGCCTATGAGTGTGAATGTGTGTGTGTATGTGTGCGTCTGTGTGTGAGGCGTGCGTAAAACGTATATAGGCCTATTGGGGGGTATGATTCAGCTGCTGCTGGCCAGAAAGAGTCTTTAATCGGATGTGTATTGTGTTTAGAAAATAATAAAATAAAACTCTTAGTCACACGTCAGTCTGAATTGATTTCGAGTTAGTACTGTTTTTTCTGCTTATGTCTGTGCCATTTCCTTTACTGGGGCTTTTGTCCAACCCGCAGAGCGACTCCGTCACCCCCTCCTCCATCTCCATGTACTCCCCTTTGTCACCCAGCGAGGAGCCAGACGGCGAGCTTTTGAACTTCCTAAGAAAGTCCGGGAAGTACGGGCAGCCCGGCGGCATGCTCTCCACCACGGGCGACTGGTCCTCGTTGTCCGTCTCCCGGTGATAAAAGTAGTTAAAGTTGGACACTATCACGGGCACAGGAAGCGCGATGGTCAACACGCCCGCGATCGCGCAAAGGGAGCCCACTATCTTCCCACCGACAGTGATTGGCTTCATGTCGCCGTAGCCCACCGTGGTCATGGTAACCACGGCCCACCAGAAAGCGTCGGGGATGCTCGTGAACTGCGAGGTGGGCTCGTCCGCCTCGGCGAAGTACACCGCGCTGGAGAACAGGATGACGCCTATTACCAGAAAAAAAATGAGGAGGGCCAGCTCCCGCATGCTGGCGCGCAAGGTATGCCCCAGGATCTGCAGCCCCTTGGAGTGTCTGGATAGTTTGAAGATGCGAAACACCCTGACCAGGCGGATTATTCTCAGGATGGCGAAACTCATCGCCTGCTGCCCGTTTCCCTGGTGCTGCGCCAGATCCGTGCCGAGGGTTATGAAGTAAGGCAAAATGGACACGATATCTATGGAGTTCATTATGTTTTTAAAGAAAGCTGTCTTGCTTGGACTCGCAAAAAATCGAACTATAATCTCAAAGGAGAACCAGATGATGCAGACCGTCTCCACGATGAAAAACGGGTCGTTGAAAGGTGTAAATCCGTGGTCAGGCTGAGAGGAGTTCTGGCGTGGCTGCAGATACTCTTTTTCATCCCTGAACTCGGGCAGCGTCTCCAGACAGAAAATGACAATAGAAATGACTATGACCAGGACAGACACCACTGCTATCCCCCTGGCAGGACTCGAACTCTCTGGATACTCAAAAAGGAGCCAAATCTGGCGCTTGAACTCGTCCTCCGGCAGAGGTTTCTCCTCCTCCTTCACAAACCCCTCATCCTCCCGAAACTTCAGTATCGCCTCCTCGCCGAGTTCATAAAACTTTACCTCCTCGGAAAAGATGTCAAACGGGACGTTGGCAGGTCTTTTTAACCGCCCTCCTGACTGGTAATAGTAAAGAATGGCGTCAAAACTCGGCCGGTTCCTGTCGAAGAAGTATTCATTCCTCAGCGGGTCAAAGTACCTGATTCGCTTGTCGGGGTCTCCCAGGAGGGTGTCCGGGAACTGAGTGAGCGTCTTCAGCTGAGTTTCAAACTTCAGCCCCGACACGTTGATGACGACCCTCTCACAGCAGCCGCACTCGCTGTAAACGTTCTCGTATCCGGACTGGGGACGCCTGTCGGTGATAGACACGGTCTCCTCCTCATCATCCATGTTGCACAGAAAGCTCGACCTCTTGCTCCCCCGTCCGCCCTCCGCCGCCTCTCCCCCCTCCACCTCCTCCTCCTCCTCTTCCTCCGCTCCCTCGGCCTCTTCCTCCTCTATCATGATGTCCTCCTCGGATCCGAGCAGCGCCAGCTCCGAGTGGCGCAAGTCCCCTCCGAGAGTGCTCCGGTTGCGCCTCCACCGACCGACGCCGCGCTGCTTTTTCCGCTCTCTGAGAACTCTGTGCTGCTGTTGCTGTTCGGGCTCCTGCTGCGAGGAGGAGGTGGAAGAGGAGGAGGGGCGCAAGGCGGCGCCGCCGCTGCTGCTGATGTTGGCGGAGGAGGAGGCGGCGCGAGACTGATGTTGGCGGTTGTTAAGGAGATGAGCGCCCGAGGAGGTGGCGGAGGTGGGCCCCCCCGCGCCTCCCTCCGCACCGGAGCCACCGTCGGCTGCTGCAGCCGCGGCCGCCGCCGCCGCTCTCGAATGGGCAACCTGGCGCTCCCTCTCGCGCTCCCTCTCCCGCGCGCGGGCTTGGGCATATCCATACGGCAGGTGACTGTTGCACCCGCCGTCCGCACCCACCATGGCAAACTCCATTTTTGTAAAGGTTCGGTCCGCGAAGGCTACAGACCCCTCGTCAAGGGGGATGCAGACCAGAGGATAAAAGTTGCAGCTCTGTCGCGCAGACACAGAGAGACTGAGGCATCAATCGTTTAGAAAGTCAGATTAACAAACACACCTCAGTAAGGTCCATGTTGGCTGGAGTCCGCGTTGCTACTTACATGATAAAAAAAAAGGAAAAAAAAAACACTGGTGAGCATATCTTGTTGCGCCCAGTGTATATTTTATGACATCATTACCATAACCAAAAAACACCAGGGCCATTGGCATAGCCTGTTACGCAGACGCTGTGTCAAACTTGCAGCGCCCCTTTTATGCTCAGCATGATAAATCACCGAGTCAACAAGCGACACCCAAACAGTCTTTCTTCGGCTTCTCTGGTGCCCATCAGGTGGTTAATTTCTCAGCCCCAAAAAGCGTCTTTTGATCTTCCCTGGTCGCCCATGGTTGCCATTTTTTATGAGATGAGATTTTTTTATGGCTCTTCGCTCTTATGTTTTGGAGCTCCGATGAATCTGAATGACTTTGTTCCTCCGATGCGCTCAGCAGCTGCGAGAAAAAACAAGAGAGAAAACACCAATTGGTCTATGCAAAAAAGGGGGATGCGTTTATGGTAATGTCAGTTGTTTTTGTGAATACATTGACCACGGTGCTACTCATATTACACGTCTTCACGGCTTTATTATCATTATTATTATTATTATTATTATTATTATTATTATTAGCTTTGGTACATCAAAAAATATGCTTACAATAACATTGCACACGAAATTATATTAAAGTATCATTCTTTCATCCTTACTTACATTTAAAACGGGGGCCAAAAGAAATCGCCTCTGTCCCCCCCTACAAACAAATCTGATGGAAGAGGAGGAGGCGGAGGAATGCTGGGTGAGGATGCAGCTCTCCGTCTGTGCTCAAATCCTCTTCTTGGTTTTGGGGTGTAATATCACAAATCCCTCATCGTATCCGGCGGGCAACCATATCCACATCTACATCCAGCATATACATCCGTGCTCTGACGCACTCTGAGGACACTTTTTTTTGGCTGCGTCTCGACGCCGTGCCTCAATTCAACAGGATCTACTGGCACTTAAGCTCCCGTTGGTGCTGCATCGCTCCTGTTGTACCGGCAACACCAATCAAGATGAGAAAAAAGCAAAAGCAGGTGTGCCAGCAGCGAGTTGGCATCAAAGACAGTTCCACTCGATAGCGGCGAATAGCCAGGAGGGTGGGTAAAAGTTTACATTGGCACAGGCGAGGGTAAATGGCCCCATGGTTGAGTCTGAGCATCACACATCTGTCTGTCTGCCGCTGTAGCCCTACCTATACTCCTGTATCCCTCCCATTGTATGTGATGATGGAGAGTCTTAGTGAGAAAGTCGGTCATGTACCGCAGCGCATGCAGGCGGAGCTCGGTCCTCCCCCAGTGGATGCAGCCGGTCACTGCGCACCGTGCTGCAGTCTCACAGCCGAGCCTGCTCTGTCCTTGATCAGGTCGCAACCGGTGTCTTCTCTGTAAAAACCTTATGCCTTACTTTGGGTTCATCCCTACGAAACAAAGGTGATTATAGAGTACAAATACACTTTTCAATAAAAATGCACCTTAATTTCTCAGGCACCAGTTGTTGTTGTTGTTGTTGTTGTTTTGTCATCTTAGCATGTGCATTTCTTTTTCTTTTTCTTTTTTTTTACAGTATTTGATTTGACCCTGCACACATACATTCTTCCAAATTGGTCTTTATCTGTAATTATTTAAGGAACCAATTTAAAATAACAAAATAATAAAAAAAAACAATCATCTAAATGTAAAATAATAATTATAAATAATATCTAAAAACAAAATAGTAAACAAAGTAGTTATTAATAAAACTCTTGCAAACTCTTGTAAAATAACAATTAGTGTGAAATTTAAAGGGTGATTGAAGTGACTAGTGCGTAAACAAAAAGGGATTCTGCATCAATGTATGAAAAGTCTCATATACTTACTCACTGTTTATAAAGCCAAGTTAATAAATAACATATTTAGAAATTATTTGTAAGATCTTAAGGTTGCCTTACTTACTGTTTTGTTATTGAATTTAATCAAAGTATTTATTTTATCTGTTTACTGAGCTGTTTTTCCATTAAACTCTGTTAATATTCTTAAATTCACGTCTGTTATATATGTTGTATCTTAATAATCTCAGTGAAGGTTATCTTCACGTTTTAAAGCTTTAAAAATCTTTGCATACATTAACATTACTTCTGGGAGTAAACACTATTACAGCCCACAGTTTCTCCCTCCCTCTGGTGTATAATTACTAGAGCACTCTAATGGGAATATCACCTGTTTAGAAAGTGAAATTACTCAGTTGGTATTTGTGAAAATTAAAATCCTCCTTTAGAATTTCATTAGTCATAACTGTCTTTTTTTGTGCATGCAACTTAAAAATACTACATAATGTCTGTAATAATGTACGTATGTTTAAAAGTAAACAATGGCAGCCAATGAAAAGGTGCTACAGGTTACAGTCACTCCAAAAGTGAAAAAATAGTTAATAAGTTGCACTACATTATATTTGGGGTATCAAAGTGAAGGGACACAGAATAGTAAAGCTGACCATGCTTTTCGGAGAGTGGAGAGGGGGGTTCTTTTGTTTTTATTTAAAAAATATTGTTGAAATTGGTGTCCTACATCGTGTTGACATAAAAATCCACTGTACCACACTGAAGTCCAGTTGGTACATTTCACCATGTTTAGCTGGAATTATGATCATGGTAGCACAAATATGCAGTTTTGTCTGTTTTCTTAATTAAAAATATGCTAATTTTGTTGCTTCTTAAAAATTAAAGCTAAAATATGTGCTGCAAAACTATTTCTACCCCCGGGTCATTTTCACTGATCAAAAATCAACAACAAATAAAGCCATGTTTGTCCCCTGGACAGAGGCAAGCTTTGAATTGAAGTGCACTGTAGAAATATTTGAATTATTTGAGGAATTATAGTCTATGGTGCAGAGAAAGAACTGCTATTAATTCCTTTATCAGTCAGAGGAAAAGTGGCCTGAATTAAATGGATTTGTTTGAAGCATATACACCAGCTTGGCGATTGTAACAAAACTGTCAGTCTAACAAATTACTGCAGTTAGGTATTAATTAGTCAACCCTTGTTCTACTATTGAAAAGCAATTAAGGATTCAAACACTGATATATTGGTATAGTGAATCTCATTAATGTGGTCACATTTGGTCCTATGTTTTCCATATTTATGCCAGATTAAAGTTTTGTTGAAAATAAAAATTAAGATGTTCACAGTTTAAACAAACAACATAATTGTTTTGAGATTTGCGAGCTGCATCTCTGCTATTCTTTTGTGACTTATTTTATGAAGTACAGACTTTTAAAGTAGTATCAGCTGGTAAAGTAACAGTTGAGTCCTTCTTAATGATTGCCCCCCTGATTTATTTGGACCCCATTGGGCTACGGTGGAGTAAAGGTCTAATTCATCCCACCTTTTAAACCTACTTCTTTGAATCTGATTGCTCAGATAATTAGCTTTTTTTCTCTCTGCAGGACCCCTGAAGGCCTGCTGCTGGAATACACAACAATCATTAGCCATCGCCAATTCACCTCTACCCATCTGATTCATTTGAATCAAACACTCTAATTAGGACAGAACCGCCTGTTATTCCAGAAACAATATTCCTCTAAGGGACTCTAATCTTTTCCTGAGGGTATCTAGTAAATCTCTGTTTGCAATATTCCTACAGGGGTATTTTTGGGTGCTTGACTGTCCAGAAAGTAACCCATCTTTTAGCTAAGAGGATATCTGAAACAAATTGTAAAATTTTATGCCGAGGCACAGCATACTTTGGTAATCAGTACCACTGATGGAGCAAATATCACTCAGTGTCTCTAAGAAGCTTGTCTCCAGTCTTTGTCTTTCACAAACTCACCTAATACATCAGAGGAGTTCTTTTCTTGTCTGCACAACATGTAGGCAACCTTCCACCCACCTAACATTCATCATGCAACCTCACTTCTTGCACTTCATTGAGCATCCACCTCAGTCAGCACCAGGGGGAGTTGTGAGGCTAGTAATAGGGTGAGATGAAGTGGAGATGCGAGGTGTTTTATTATACAAGGGTTAAGATGCATTTTAAACAGAAGTCAGAGCTGCAGCAGATCAAAGCTTGTATGCAGTGAACAAATCCAACTCAAAGGATCGTGTTATATTATTGTAATTCTTAGCTTGCATTTATTTATTTAATTATTATTAAAAAAAAGCTTTTCTCGCACAAATCCCACATTTTGAATGGCAGAGAATTGATTCCTTTTTTTAATTTTACAACATAAGATACATTGCTATTTCAGACTGATGAAAGTACATTTGACTTTTTGGACAATTGCCAGTAATGGACATATAGGAGTTGTAACAATATTCATGTAAAAAAAAATAAGGGTTAAATGTTTATTTCATCTTTGTCGGCCTCAGATGGCCTAAAATGCAAATTTAACTGATAACAACAATTTGTTTATATCTTGACTAAACGGTGTTAAGTGTGCCTTTCTGTTACAGTTTTTTTTTGTTTTTTTTTTGCTTTCTAGCAGCAAGCTGACAGTTGTTGCTACTTTCTGAACTTTGTGTGTTTAATTTAGTTCAATAGTTCAGTAGTTCCTGAATTTAAAATCAGACATACATTATGTATAAAATAAACTTCTCACTTTCTCGATGCAGAAAACAGCACGAATAATGGATACATTAGATTTTTATTACATAGATATGCTGACATCAATAAATTTGCTGTGAATTGTCCTAATTGTGATTTGGGTTGATAATTACTGTACTATAAAAATGTAATTTTATAATGTAATTGTAACTGCTAAGTAAAGGCTGACTGTGACAGTTTTCTCGATTGAGTTCATAGAAATATTTTAAAACAATATATTACTGTTAGTATTTCCGAATTAAATCCCAGCGACATTGTTGGACATTGATGAGTGGTAAACACTAAAGAAATTGAATTGCTTTTAAAGAAAGATGGATACTGATGATTGAGGTGAGGTCAGCTGTGACGCTATACTCAATAAATTAAAATATTATTGAAGGGGTCATTTATTTCAGTTACTTGGTTGGCTAAATTAAACATATTATATAGATTAATCACAGTCCAACTGATGTTTCCAAGCCTTTTTTTTTAAATGATGACGATGATTTCCCATTTACAGCTCATGAAAAGACTAATATTAGAATACATGAGAAAAAAAAAAGATTTTCAATGCAGAAATGTGGGCTTACAGAAAATACTTGCTTAAAGATTTTACTTATAATCTGATAAACCAGTCTCATCAGAATGCCTAATGTATTAAACATGATTGCAATATGAAATTGAATTAGCTTATCTAGCAGTTTGAAAATTTAGGTTTGACCCAGATTCTGATCTTTGAGAAGAAAAAGTGCATAATTCAGTCATGTCATCCTGGCCTGAATAATATGATTTTCTATCTTATTCCAGTGCATGAACATAGAAAAATCTTTTGCAATTTACCATCCCAAATTTTGTTACTAGAATCTAACAAACATAAAAGCTGTGACTTCAGTCTTAAAGAAGAAAAAGGAACAACAATGTGAGCTAAACACAAGAAATATAAAGCTTTAGTTAAAAAAAAAACTCTCTTTCCTTCCCTAAATAATTTCGTCAAGTTTTATTTAGAAAGTAAACGGGGTTAAAAACAAAAACATCCTACACCCTTCACATTACATGTTGATTTGATGCTGTTCTCCTAAGCAAAAAATTATGTTAAAATAATTTAATATAAAAAAAATGTTTCAGTGGGTATATATATTTTTGCAAGGCATTGTATTCCTTAGAGGTTAATAGGGAGCTGTCACTTTGAATGTTTCCTATAAATATGCTTCTCAGTCGGTTCACATGGAAACATGAATCCAAGTCACAAAGCAAAATCCTTGACCTTAGATGGGTTGTAGAGGCGTTTGTTTATAGAGATTAGTGTGGGTGATCCTCGAGATGAAGGCTTCAGCTTCATCACAAAACCAGAGGGGTTGTTTTTCTGTCTCCGGTGTGATCGGGGGGAATCGGCTCCATTAGAGCAAAGTTTCTGCAGAAAAACAAGCCGGTTGTGACCAAGCGGGGTTGTGAATATTGTTAGTCCTGTCAGGACAGTGTTTACACTGAGCTCACAAAAAACCAAGACGACTCTGTTCCAAAGCGCTCAAGCATTAACCTGTGACTCGAATTCCTGAAGTCAGCAACTTGTTCAGCTTAGAGCTCTTTTATATCTCTTCATATACAGCTCATATGAGTTTTTTTTTTTGTTTTTTTACACCCAGAGGAGCTTTATTTTATTGTACTGCTCAGAGATATGAACCAGAAAATCTTCCTGGGCCCACAAACCGTCACTTCATCCATCACATATAAATTGATTCCTCATGGACATGAATGTGACATTACAGAACAAGCCATCTTCTTTTTGCTGTTGGAAAGAGAAAAACATCCTTACTAGCCCTGCGTTGTTGTTTTTTTGTGTGTGTGTGTGTGTGTGTTTTTGTTCTTGCTGCAGGTAGACTTGGCTATTTTTGGGACTACAATGTTGACATAAACTTGAATGTCTTTTCTTCCCTTTCAGAGTTCTGGGTCGAATATTAAAAAAGCTGTTCATGTGATGAGTGTGTGAATGTACAGGATGTGTGTCAGCAGACTTAATGAAGCATATTTTCAGTACAGATGCAGGCATATCAAGAGAAATTACCAGCTGTTGTATAAACCACTTAGAAAATGGCAAATTAGGTGCCCTACTCTGCATACAAAATTAATCAGCTATGGCTGGTGCTCATTAAGAACAGAATGGATACTAACAATGATACATATTTGAGGTTACTAGAGAAAGCAGCACTTTAGAGGACCGGGGTGACATTTTAAAAGTCCTTGTAGCCTTGTTAGACAGGTGTGGCAGTTCTGCAGGATGGTGGAGAAATAAACTCCCTTGCGGCTGCAAAGACAGACCGAGGCACTGCTGGATGAAGCGTGATGCCTTGCCAAAGAAGTGCTTTACTGTCACTGTGGACTGTCCAGCTCAGGCTGCAGTTCTAAAATGACTCAAAGCTAAAGTAGAGACATCAAAATAGTATAAAATAGGGTATTCTGATTCCTTGTGTCCAGGGCTGTATTAATATGGAGTATAGATTTACAGAAATTGTCCAAAAGGCTCACTAACTAAGACCAAGCTGCAATATTGTAACTTTAGAAGTTTACTGATGAGAATGGCCCACAGGCTATGGTTCATATGCAGACTCAAAATAAGACCATTTGCTGAAAGAACAACATAGTCAGAGCAGTAATTAAGCCAGAACTGTACAAACAACATGTACATTGAATTATTTGATTAAAAAAAAATCTGTTTGTAATATTGCATGAAAAACACAAATTGTTAAATGAAAAATTTGCAGAATGTGCCAGTTTTTTATCCGATTAATTGATTAATCATCAGATTAATCTATAGGATAATCAAATAATAAAAGTTGAAGAGCTGTAGCCCTATGGGTGAGTAATCAGAGGTGTGGTTAAGGATCGACCCTGTTCCCAAAATTGCGTTAATTTATTTTGTTAAGCTAAATTTGACAATAAAAAGGTATTTTTGCAGACCAAAAAAAAATATGTTCACACTCCAAGATATAAAACATCAAGACAGATAAGTCATCCAGTCTAAATAATGGTGGACAAACTGTTGCACAGGTTACATATTGTGTGTTTAGATTAATGCACAAAATGTGCATTAATCCTGCAAATGGATAAGACCTATGCTACAACAAGCAATAGATGTAGAGCACAGGATACTGCATATCAACATTTTCCATCGCAGTGTGGGGGCAGAGGACTTATAATGCATCTGTGCTCCATCTGAGTCTTTCCATCAATCTAATCTAAACAACACTTCTGAAATAACAGACTTGTTCAGCCCAGTGTGTGGGAGCAAAGGTCCTGAGCCATATGGTATTCATGACATGTAGATGGGGAAAACGATGTGGATTTGAGTTAAGCCACAGTAGGTGGAAGATGCATTGGGAAATAGATTGAGAAGATTAGATGGATTATGATTAGCGATATTTAAGCAGACGGAGGTGATGTCAAGTAGCAAACTGCTGCAGATCTATCAAGAGTGACTGAGAAGATATTTTCTTTTTATTTTAAATGAACAAGAGATTTACAGGTAAGCTGTCTGTTTAGAGAGGTTTAAACTGAATGAAATGTCTTCAAAAATGTGCTGCTACTGTGGTTAAATTCATTTTAGGAACTTTTATTTTCCAACAGTTGTACAACTTTTTCCTGGATAATCTGTAGAAAAAACATATTCTCACATTTAGTTTGCTTTCAGTAGAAGAAATATAATTTTTATTTGTTTTACTATTATGTATTTTAAATATTTACCTAAAAATTATGTTCTAAATAATTAAAATATATATATTTATGTTTTAATTTTAACAACAAATTTGATTTTTGTGGTATAATAAATTAGATTTTTGTTGTCTCTCTAAAAGAAACAAGTTAATTTTTCACAAAACATGTAAATATAATTTTTATTTTTAACTCAGAAATTAGATTTGCACATACTGATCACCATTTTCCTTCAAACGACTAGAAAGAAATCAGAAATAACTATGTTCAAACATACTCAGAAAGAGTCAAACAAATAAGAACTGTAATTTTTTATATTCATAAACACCACTTGGATATTTATGACTGAATCATCTCTTTTAAAGCCAGCCAGGTTTTATTAAAACAGTTTTCAATTTGACACTAAATTACCTGAAAAAAAAAAGTAAAAACAACAACAAAAATATTCACTGAGAAATGGCCAGAAAGTTTTTCAGGGAATGGTTAGATAATTTTAGGGCTTCACACTAAAACAAAATGCTGGAACAGACATTTTGTTTTATTACGCTATTGACATGTCCAAAGTATTCCTGGATAATTGTATCAGTTTTCCTCCAACTTACGATGTTTTCATTTTCTTTAAAATTGTTTTTTTTTTTTTGAGTGTGTCTGCTTCACTTTTGTAGTAATGCAACATAGGAAACTTTTTAAATATCCAACAGGCTGAGCAAGAAAATCACGACCCCTCAATTCACAACCTTAATACCTGTTAAAATGGTCAAACAGTCATTTTTATCAAACTTTTAATGCCTTTCTGGGAAGCTTGGTGGTGAGACCACAAGTCTATAGACCCAGCCTGGTTCACTGAGAAATTACAAAAAGATCTAGAGCACAGAAAGGTGTTCTGCTTCTTCTGCTGAGATGGTTTTTATAGTGCTTGCCAGTGGCATTTATTTTTCTTTTTTTTTTTTTTTTTTTTTTTGCTTTGCGCTGATCAAATTGATGTATAAAAGTGGTTGAAAAACTTTTTTTTTAAAGTATTGAAATATCTAATCTAAGAC
Source organism: Poecilia formosa (assembly GCF_000485575.1). Taxonomy (NCBI): domain Eukaryota; kingdom Metazoa; phylum Chordata; class Actinopteri; order Cyprinodontiformes; family Poeciliidae; genus Poecilia; species Poecilia formosa. Next base: position 683,550 of record NW_006800173.1, read on the forward strand.
TTGACCTGCTCTTGCAGCAGGCGTCTGTGCTACACCTGGTGGAGGATGCAGTTGGTTGTCTTTGTGGTGGTGCTAGCCCTCGGGAAGGGATGCTTCAGCTGCAACCTGAAAAACGTCAGCATCCCCATGGTGAGATGCGATGAGAAGGTGTGGATCAACACCACAATCTGTGAAGGGCTGTGCTGCTCCCAGGTGAGGAAGGATTCAAACTGTCTGAGTTATTCATGATCACCAATTGTACATAATCACTAACAAAACATATCAAGGTGAGACTTATTTGTCTTTAAAACTGTGCTGAACTCGGTTCTGTCAGCTCATGTTTTCATTGTGAAAATGTTCATTTGAAAACTAGCAATTACTGGTTTTATTAAACATGATGTAGTAAAACTCTTCCACCAGTATTTCCCACTGAATTGTGTTCATATATTCAATCTTTAATCCATTTTGATAACAGGACCCTGTCTATAGAAGCCATCTACAGGCGCCTGTGCAAAAGACCTGCAACGGGGACTGGTCCTACAAGGTGAAACACATCAAGGGGTGTCCAGGGAGCATCACTTACCCCGTGGCTACAAACTGCTACTGTACCACATGCAACCCAGAGGATACATACTGCGGCCGCTTTCCTGGCCACATACCCAGCTGTTAAGCTACTCCTTCGGTCAGCAAACGTATACTTATTATTGTACCTTTTTGTCTGACACTGAAATAAAAAGAGATACTGCTCATATTTCTGTTTATTTTTTCTTTATGAACACCAATTGTTGGCCTGGTGCTTTATCATCATCAGAAGTAAGAGATTGAATGTCCAGTTTCACCTTTCCTCCCAAACAAGGTGACCAACCCAGAAAGTGCCGTAATTCTGCTGGTCAGTTTTTCATTCTGGCAAAATGGTTCCTAGAAGGAAAAATAAAAAAGGCTTGCCTCTTTTTGAAAGGTGGAAATGAAAATATACGGCCTGCAGTATTTCTAAAAGCTCCACTGGAGTCCTTGTTCCTCACTGGCTCTTCTCCAGGGGCGCCGCTAAATGCAGAAACAGCTTAGTAAGCCCAAAACATATATATCTGTAATGAACTTGGATCTTCCCTGGAATACAACACTGCATTGGTAGATTTTTATGCTTAGCAGAAAAATCTTCTTTTTAGGTTGTGTAACTTAACAGTACAGCAAGTTATTACTGCTCTAAATAAATAAATAAAAAAATCATATTTCAGCAAGTGTGAGGGAATGGTCCTTTATATAATAAATGCAATGGTCTAGCAGACCACTGCATTTTTTGAGATAATTGATATTAAGGCATTAGTGAGTTTCTGAAGTGTCAGCATTGAGTTCATGATTTCATTTACTTTGAAAAAATAAATGTTCTGTTGTTCTTGTGAAACTTGTTCCTAGTTCGTTGTGGCACATCACAAATACTTCTGAGTTTGTAAACTTTTAATTAACTCTTTACTTCCAATAAGAGACTTTGGTAATAGTAAAAGTTTGGTGGAGCTGCTGAATATTCATATGAAACACGGCTGACAACACAGATTTTTCTTTAAAGCCAAGAACACCCATTGACATCTATTAATGTAGTGTGGCTACATATTTAGTGCTTATTTTATGTGTTTTGTTTCCTAAAGGGTTTGGATCATCTGTTTTGATTTAATATGATGGGGAAGATTTCACTCACGTTGATTAGAAATGATTATGGCAAATACACCTGCTCACTGTGAGTAAGTGACAGCTATGCTGTCTTACAAAAGCAATCATTGTCCTTGAACATTTCACCATTTGTCACATTGCAACCACAAACTTCAATACATTTTATTGGGATTTGATGTTACAACACAGGGCACTGTATAGTGTTGCAGTGGACTGAAAATGATGCACACTTTTAAGCTGACTTTACTAATAAAAATCAGGAAAATGAGTGTATTAGTATTCAGCCCCATTTAGCTTAAATGGGGCTGAATTCATTCATCTACTGTTTATATCCACGTATCCCTATGCAGTTGCAGGGGGATGGTATCTGTCACAGTGCAACACAGAGACACACAAACAATTACACACACACACTCCATAGAGAAATTTAGAGAGACCAGTTGACCTAACATGAATATTTTTAACCTGAGAGAGGGAACTGGATTACATGCAGAAAGACTAAATAAAATTCTGTGCAACTCATCTCTAAAAGATCAATGAGGGATTATTCAGTAAAGCAGCCGGTAGGTGATTCTTGTGAGATCTCAAAGATTTGCAGCTATGGCAGGGAATCTGTTGGTACCACAACTTTTAGACTCGCCCTCTGATAGTATTAAGGATTTTTAGAAGAGATTCCCATTTGAAATTTGCCTGAAACCACGTGGGAACACAGCAACATGAGGGAGATGACTATCTGATCAAATGAATTCTAAACTGAGGGTTTTGCATATGCACAAAGCACTTTGTGTGATGCAAAATTGTTATCGGACATGTTAGTGAACGCAGCATCCCCACAGAGAAACTCGGTGGTAGTAGTATTATGCTGAGGAGTTTCTTTTCCTCACAGAACAGTTGGAATCTGGATGAAGGTGCTTACAGGGTAACACAGAAGAAAACCTGAAAAATGTATCTTCCAACAAACAAAAAACCCCTTACATGCAGCCAGATTTATGATGTATCAGGGTGTCAAACTGATATTCATCAAAAGAAAAAAAAATGCCAGTAAGTTTTTTCCTTCTCTTTAGACATTATTATAAACTTTTTAACATGCTTCAGGTACATAAAAAAGATGTAGAACCACTATAAAAATCCAAACATTTTTTTTACATCCTTCTACCTTTCTCTGCAGTCTTTGGAGCTAAATTTTAATGTAGCAAGAAAAAGACATTCAGCATTCTGTTTTCTACTCTGACGTGCACTCTCTTCTACCTGTGGTCACTTTTGAATGTCAGCAGATGAAGGGTGAGTTGTGGGTCCTGATTGAAATGCCAATCAACGAGCAGGGGATTCAGGGACTTGTGGTTTTAGTGGTTGATGTCCTGTTTACCAGATCTACCAGACCTTTGACTTTATCATGCAGCAAAAATTGTAAATTTGACATCTACAGTTTAAATCAAACTATAAAAGTATGTTAACTGAAAACCGATCGTACAACCTGAATATTTACATTTATAACTGCTCAAATTGATAGGGCTCAAGCTATTTCAGTCTGTTGATGTTGAAAACTGACAGAAATATCCCACAAAAAAACCTTTGTTTGTATTTCCAGCAAAAGGTGATTCTATAAAGAAAAATCATCATTTGAATGAAGGTCAAAATTCAGATTCTTTCTTTGTACAAACACAAAACAAAAAAACTTTTTGTTTTTATTTAGCTTTTGCATGGAAGTGGAATCCAAGTCAAGACAAAATTGGTGGAAAGTTAGAAAGTTTGCAATTTGTTGTGTTGAGTTGGAAAACACAAGGAGGTGAGACTATAGACAGAAAGCCTGAAGTAAAGAGCTGACCAAAGCTAAAGAGAGATTCAGCAGGTATAGATATTGACTGTTTCCCAGAAGGAATTGTGGTAGGGACTATTTTGCCCAGTGTTAGTGTAACAACATCAACAGTTTCTCCATCAATGCAAACAGCCTGAAGGCAGCAACAATAAATGCTAAATAAATATAAAAAAAAGAAGTCAGAGCACAGAGATTAGTAGAATGTAAAGCTCCATAATTTCAAAATATTTGTCCATCCCGGTACTATCCACCGCATCCAGCTTCAGTTAAACTGAATGAACTGATCCAAAGCTCTGGAGGTTAACTTAGAAATCAATCTCTGTTTCTGTAATTAGGCAAAAAAAAAAAAAAAAAACTATTGCTTCTAAATCAATGACAAGCTACTGTATAATGAGTTGTTGTTCTGCCAGAGGCACAACACTAAAATTCAAGCCAATGTGATGTCCCAGTGAAGAGATAAGCAGCTGACAAACCAACAAGCATCAGCACTGGCATCCAGATTAATCCCAGGGTTTCTGCCAATTGCTGAAAGGACAAATACAAAAGGATCAACGGTATTAGGAATGAGGTTTACATTTTCTCTGATTCTGTAGCGTTTCAAACAATTCTAATGCTGCAGGTCCTGAATTATTTTTGATTTAATATAAAATCAGAAACTAAAACAAAAACAATTATTAATATACCACAAAAAGCTGTGAATAAGTGATTGTTCTATTAGTTCATCATCTTTGTGAACACCCAGAAGGACCTTTTACCTGTTTACCCTGATGGTAGTGGTTTTTGTTTCAGCCTTTTACTGCTTCTTCTCTCACATCTCCAGCTGAGAGCAACACAGCAGGCTGAGTTTTAGCTGACAAGCTAATGTGTGCTCAGGTTGTTAGTGTCTTGTTATAGCCGATTTGTATTATGCCCAGCAGATCCCCGGAGGTTTATGTTATTATGCTTAAATAGATGTTTTATCAAGTTTTATACACGGGTCAGTCGCTGTGTCGTCTCTGCTAGAGGGGAGTAATTAACTCAGATTTGCAGTCAGGGTGTGATGAAGGCTCCCTAAAAGTTTCCACAAACTTAAAACGGCTGTTTTTTTTTTGGTTTTTTTATTCTTTAATTACATAGATGCCATTAATTCACAGATCTCTAAAAGTAAAATAGATGTCTATGAGAAAAAAACAACCTATAAATATTCCTGAAAGAACTTTTGTAAAGTATTCTCCTTTGCTCCTTTGAAGTCAGTTAGTGTGAGTAAATTATGTTGACATCTTACTCTCTGACCCACACCGTCATCCTGGTTAGGATGTACAGTAATAACCAATAACGCTACAAAATTTCACAAAGCAAACATCATGTGCCAAGCTAAAGAAATCGGAGAACAAATGAGACACGAAGACATAGACATACCAGTCGGCACACCATGTCTGAATAAGAAAAAAGAAAGAAAAAGATAGAGAGAGAAGCAGGGCCGTAGTCATAGGCTTTCAATTCTGGACTGAAAGCCAGTCAAAATGTCTGTGATGTAAAAGACACAAGTTTGTGTCTTTTTTGACCTCATCAGCATAATTCTCACCCAGCTGGAAGAAATCCACCAAGAAAATTCTAAATTGTGCTCCTAATTTAATTAAAGTAAGAGGTCATGATATTTGCTATATATTTCATCTGTCTCAAAAGGTCATAATCCGTGTAATAGGCGAATATCTTACTTGAACTGTGTCACACAAACTCAATCTGATATATTTTTATGTAAAGGGTCACACATTACAGCAGTTCACTGGCAGATTTATAGAGGTCAACAGATGCTATGACAACACATGCCATATTTAACAAGCTATTTGAGTCCATGTGACACCCCTAAAGCAATGTCACCAAAGTGTGGAAGGACATAACCTGAAGGACCCCATCACATTCAGGATGCTATAATTTAAAGGTTGTAACAGCTCTGTTTCAGAAATAAAAATATTTTTTCTTCATATTACTTAATAATATAAACATCAAACTGAATTTTTATATAAACACTTAATATCCCACCTAAATGTCAGGATTGGAGGCGGGAAGTTTACCCAGTATGGAGCAAAGCTTCTGTTGCTGTGATGAATGACTTGTTTACATCGACTCGCCCTCAGCACTTATAAATATTAATATGCTTCATTTATTTGTAGCCTCTGTATGATGCGCTATAAAATGGACTTGGTGCAGGTAATAAAAGGCAACAATGAATAGAACTGCAACACTGTTCTGTTATTTTATGGAAAGCTGACTGCACACATTTACCCCCCCCACAACTACTTCTATTTTATTTACAAGGTATTTAAAAAGAAATATTTCCACTTCAGTTTTACTTCCAGGCTCAGCAGGACGGTGAATTTCAGAGCTGGTTATCCATTTTCTTTCAGAAATGTCATGAGGTGATGCCCCCCAGGGCTCCATGACACTTCACCTGCAGCTGATGCTCAAGGGCAGCAGAATGCGTATAAATGAAAAATGATACTCGCAGGAGTGCTGCAGCTCTGAAACTGCTGTGTCATACTGGTCCCTTGCTGCCTTGGGTCAGTGAGAAGGGAAATGAAAAGCTATATTTGTTTTAATGTGTAGAAAACTTTGGTTAAAAAGCAGCTTAAAGAAAAAAAAAACAAGCATATTGTGAATGTTCTGTTAAGTAGATTACTATGAGCACAAGTTAAGATATATGTGGTGTCTATAGTGCAACATAGACGTCACTGTGGCTATGAAGGAATTAAATGGTTCCTTCACATTTTTTATGTGAAAAAACAATCCAAACCAATTTTTTATAGTGTTGAGTTCTTTTAAACTTTTAAATTCTAAATACAAAGTAAATAACAAAAATAAAAGTACCTTTTGAATTTCAATTTCCAAAAAATCTGTAAAAAAAAATTCTCAGTTCAGGCATTTAGCAAATAGAAATAATTTTGGAAATTCTAAAAAGACCTAAAACAAGAGAAGTTTAGTCTGACTTAGCTTCAAACAGTGAGGAAAAAAATCATTTCAAGTCAATAGATGCGGGGTAGATGGAGATGGTGATCCCAAACAATAACAGTGAAACCATTGCAAAAAGAACAAAGAAAATGTTTATTAACACATGTTGGCATAATTAAAAAAAACACCTTTAAATAACAGCTGCATCGTCTTTCTTTATGTAAAGTAAAATGTTTCAACAGGCTGAAGTTCACTGGAAATAATGAGGATATATCAAAACAGGGTTGTTGTTTTTTTAAATCAAAAAACAAAATAAAAAGGGCATCAATGGTAGCTAAGTTGCAAATTTGTTCCGGATGATCTCTCCACCTTCCACTTCCACCTGCTCGTAGAGCCACTTTCGGTCGCAGCGGCACTCCACACCGCACTTTCTGGAGCAACACTCGGGGCAGGGGTAGAAGCAGCCCATGCAGTCCACATCCAGGCAGTCGCACATGTCTTTGCCATTGGACAGCAGCCGGCCCTTGCTGTCGTAAACTCTGCTTTTGGCTGCGACGTTCTGCCTGCATGACGGAGAGTTAAAGGTGACGTGATGTGATTTGTTCCCTCGGATGCAAAACAATCTGATTTCATTTTCCTGAAGCCTCTTCCTCCCGCCCCTTCAGTGGCTTTCTATAATTACTTTCTCACTCGTTTTATATCGCACATTATGACTGTGTGAATTTATCACAACCAGATATAAACCATCCCTGCGTATGTGTCCATTAACACGGCCATCGTCTAACACGGAGTGGCAATGTCGGCTAATATAAAGAAGTCAGTGAGGAGAGTTAAAAACCTGGGGACAGTTTTGTCTTTCACTTCATTATGAAACAGGGATCAAATTCGGATTTCACTAATCTAATTAAACAAACCACGGCCAAAAGGAAAGTCCAGGCTTATGAGAAACTTTAGCAGGAGTTTTTCATTAATCCATTTCTGCTGAACTGGAAAAGTGCCAGTTCTATATCAGCTCGTCAATTACAGGAAAGAATACAAAATACTCAATAACCTCTGAAATCTGTTCCCAGCAGCTATTCAGAGTTTCAATCAGTTAAATAAAAAAAAAAAGAAAATCAAGAGGAAATTATGTAAAGGGGAATAATTTCCACATAAATCTAATGCTTAAGGCACATTTTGACAAAGCGATTTGGAATATTAACCTAATTTCCCAGAACCTTTCATTTAAACCCTGTCAGTCAGTTGTTTGTGTTTCCACCGCCTGGTCCGAAACGGGTCCATGTATTTAAATGATGCCGGCTGACAGTGAGCAGCTGCTCCTCTTAAAGGAAGGGCTTTGCTGCTGTGAGCATCAGCAATCTTGGGGGACTGATTACCACACACCTTAACAGCAGAGTTTGGTGTGAGATTAAAACTGTGAATCACACAAATACAGCAATAATACCAGAATGTTTTATGACAATGTTGGTGCACAAGCAATGCGAAACCATTCCAAACTTAGAGGAAATGTGCAGCTGGAATGGATTTTGAAAAATCTGACGGTGGGTGTATGTGAAGGAGATAGAAAAGCAGCTCCAATTGCAAACTTAAAAACGTTATGATTTTCAGCAGAACAATTATCACCAGTAACTACACTTTATGACTTCTGCCCTCAGTCAAAATCTTTGAGAAATGTATAATTGTGGCAAACTTTATATGAATATTTTCCTGCTCTTGAAGCAGAGCAAGATATATGAGCAGGATCACATCTCTGAGTTCTATAGCCGTGACTTTTCTTTGTTTATTTTTTTTACGGCAGTTACAACCTGAGAAAGAAATGCAATTCCTTCTAGCTCAGAGGAAGTTTCAAATAATCTACATATCCTCGTGAATTAAAGCCTACATGGTGTGTGCCAAGAGACCATCACACCCAAACACACACCAGCAGAAGATTATGCAGAATGCACGACTCTCTCAAACCTAAAATAGGTTAACGATGTACAACCTTGAAGGGTTAAAATTATTTTCATTTGATAAGACATTCTAATATAATGGATTTTGATCCATAAAAAGGAGCCTGATGACAGCGTTAGTAAAGAGCTTTCATCTCAGCAACTTTTAAGACTATATAACCATCTCTGCTCCCAACAAACTCAATAAGTGTTTACATCCCTGCTGGTATATGTACAGTTTCAATTATGTCTAATAGAACTATATGAGTAGTTTCTAGCTCTCTGGATGTAGAAAACCAGATCATTTTCTGCTGTTCTGTTTGGATTAAGTAATGCTTTTAGCTCTGGACCTGATCTAGAACTGGACCAGCTTCAGTTCACAAACCCTTAAAGTGCAGATATGCAAAGAAAAAAAAACAAAAACAAAAAACAGCCTCACCTGTCAGATAGCTGTTTTCCTCCACGGCTTCCACGTCCTCCCTGCAACATTTTGCATCCCATAATACATTCTTTGGGTGATCTCAGTTAGAAATTTATGATTGACATAATTAAAACCACCTTGTTTGCAGTAATTAAAATCATTAAGGAGGAAAAGAACATTACCTACAATTGAAACCAGATATTTACACACACACTGAAGAGACGCATAACTTCTTCCGTCTTTTAGGCCAACTGAGATTAACAAAATTATTTCTGGTGGGTAAATGTCAGAAAACTAATGGAGATTTTTTTATTTCTTTCGTCAAAATCAAATGTTTACATAAACTAATATCATTATGGCCTAGTACCATTTGACAAAGCCCATTTAATAATGCTATGGCTTTTCTAAGGTTTTTGACAGGTTAGTTTACAAGGTTTAGGTTCAACTGAGACACATGTGTAGACGTATTTTAAAGCAACAACTCAAAAATGCTGGTGTGTGTTATTGGCAGAATATGTCTTGCTGAAGTCTGACTTAAGGCATACAGTTTAAAAGACAATTTTATCAAATATGAAGAAAATGTAAGCTAACTTCTAAATTTTAAGAAACTAACACATTCCAAAAGATTATCTCATTTTTCACACATTCAGCAAATAGAAATAATTTAAAAATTCCTGTTTTAACTGACTTAAAACAGGAAAAGTTGAGTTGTATTTAGTGCTAGACAGTTAGAATAGAAAGGTTATGTGTCTTTATATGCAGTGCATCTAAATATCCAGTTCCAAATGTATAAATCAACACCAAAAGAAACTCACCCTCATTCCTCCTCTTTTTTCTCTGCGCATGACTGTCTCTCTCATTCTGTCTCTGTCTGCCAGCGTCCCCATCTGATTTGACACATTTGTTTCTTTTGGTATTACTCCTCTTTTACGGAGTTCAATCTGTAAAATGTGCAGAGTTATTTGTTCACTTCATGTGGAGAATGAAATTTTTTAACAGAAAAACAAGAGGAAACGTGCTCCCACCTTTGAACTCTCCTGTCCTGGGGCGAATATGGTGGGCACTGCGTCTTCCCTCAGGAACTGCTTTCCGTTGTAGTCCCTGAAGCAGTCGGTCCTGAAGTGCTCAGAACAGAGGCAAGTGTTGGGGGTCGGGATGAAGTTTTTCATCCCCAGGCTCTGGACCCATTTGGTGGCAAGTTGAGGTTTGCTAAGAGGGAATCTGACAAACAGGGACATGGAAGGATTTCAACTTTTTCACAAATTGACAATACGTTTCATGACAGACATGTCTCACTTTGACACCGCTGATCTACACTGTCACCACACTGGCTGAGCTTCATTTGACGATGTAAAATTTGACTGCATATCATTATAACAGCATGCGATAGAGCTATGTATGTCTAGATATGACTCTGACTATATCGTATGGTAATACTATGTAAAACAGGGTTGTCCAAGTCCAGGCTTAGAGAGCTACTACCCTGCAGCATCTAGATGGATCCCCTCTCCAACACAACTCAATCATTGTTATTCGGAGGCCTGGTAACAAGGATTCATTAGATTCAACAGATTTTGCTTAAACTATAATACTGGGTAAAAGTTATGGAAGAAGTAAATAATACGTTCTTAGAAACTGATCAGATGGAATTCACCTCGTTTTTAATACTGCAATGCCTGAAAAGTCAACGATTCCCACTAATGTGTTTACAAAATCTATAAAGAAAATTTAGCGCTACAAATGATATTCCACGGAAAATAAAAGTCTGTTTCAACCACGTGATAAATTAAATTACTATTACTATATCCTGACTGTAACTATTTAAAAAAGCAACTTACTGTTGGGAATTGTATTGGATTTTTCTATCACAAAAATAGTGTATATAACTAGAGCGATTGCATTCTCCTTAAAAAAGAATCTTCGTTCAAAGATGCATTTTATAAAAGCATTTAAAACGAAAATACAAGGTTCGTTTTTGTCTACAATCACAATTAAATCTGACGTAAAATAGCTTTCTGCAGCACTAAGCAAAATACCGTCCAATTTCTTGTTATAAGTGTTAAACCTACCTGTAAAATCTTATCTCCGACCCCTTAACAAACTTATTATTGCACCCCGGTGCAGCACAAATTACAGGCATGATGTTTTTTTTTTAAAGAAACTATGCAGGAATGCAGAAAAACACTAAAAACGTGCACAACATAAACAAGAGTTGTAAGATTGCTGTCTTCCGTTTTTCTTCTTTTATGATCACACTTCCTGTTTGGTCTTGAAGTCGTGTGCTCTCTAGTGGCCGTTTGTGGAGTTACACCCAATTTTTCCATCTACTTCAGTTTATGAACTTGTGATTAATTCCCATTAGGGCTGATTACAGTATATGTTTGAATTTAAGCTGATTTATGTCACCTCACAGAAGTTCAGTAAGATAAATAGAAAAGGCTTTGACATTTCCCTGGATTTTCTTTTTCTCAATTCTCTTCTAGTCCTTGGTAAATTTATTTGTGTCTTGTTTCAGTGTCAGATAAGGCTGGGTGTATTGATCTGAATATCAATACTGTCAATACCAGAGCACAGGCATCAGATCAGTGCTACTGGAAAGAGATCAATACTTTTGGTTGCACATTCTCTCCCATATGCAGCAAATTATTCAAATTTGCTCACATACTTCATGCCAGGGCATATGTAGGAAATAAATGTTGAATATCAAGATCTTACAATTTCATTTTGAGAGCAGGATTTTATGTCTTTGTAATGTTTGCAAATATTAATATGGATGAACATAAGGTTTGTGTGTATTTATAGGTGTGCTACAGTCCACACTGGTCCACACAAACTCAGTAAGTTGGTACATTCCTTCAGGCATTTTTTATTTCTCGTTAATAGGCTGTTGTTGTTTTTCTATGGACTAATATCGATGTTTAAATAGTCCTACTCAGTTGCATGTTTCTTTTGATCTGAGTATGGTATTTTCATTTTTGTTTTTAATAAATGTACAGGATTAGTTTTCCTATGCTGTAAATTTGACCCATCTATTTAGTCTAGTTTCTTTTCTAACCCATCCCCCTGTTTTTCTTTTTAACATTTGTACCTTATACATTCTTCCATTTACCTGTACTTGCTACACTTGAATTTTTTCATAGTGGAGCAGTCACAATTATTCTATTCTATTCTATTCTATTCTATTCTATTCTATTCTATTCTATTCTATTCTATTCTAGATAATAACGGAATATCAAGTGTCTGTTTTTTGTATATGCCTGCAAGTCAGAACACAGGGTAAAAATCACCCAGGTGCCTAGGGGCGTCTTAGTCACATGATGTACTACGCTGGCTAACGAGTTAGCTTGGCTTGTCAAAGCCGTAGTCAGGAATCACGTACAGGACTGAATCTCCTAACTTACTGAACAGACAACCCGTCACAGAGGCGTGAACCTCCTGGAAGGTAAAGAGTTAGTTGTTTTATGTCTTTCCTGAGTTTGTTAGTGAGATCTGGGGACTGAAATTAGCTCCGGTTACTAAGTTCAACTTGTTTTTGTCGTTACATTCATGATGTTGGCCTTGCTGTGTGGGTTGACCATTAAGCTAATCTCCCATAAACAACCCCATTCTTGTTATTCTAAGTGTTTTAGGTAAATTGTCAAAATCTAAACTACTTAGCTCGCTAAAGTTTTGACGTAAAGCAACAGTAATCCTCTTTACGCTAGTTTCACAAAACAAGTTGCGTGTCAAGAGTCCATAACTAACTTAGCTAATGTTAGCAGCGAATATGTGGTCAGAAAAATAAAACGAGTTCCAGCTCTGTCAATATAAAACTCCAGACATGTGAGTTATCTGTTCATAGTCAGTTGACATGAAATTCTACAGCACTACTTCAGTTTGACAAAAGCCAACTAGGTTATAAAGTATTTCTCTTGAGCTCATTGTGGTCGTTTCAGTTCTGTATGAATATGATTGAGGTTTAAAAAAATGAGCCTAAATGTCAGTGTACTACCCACATATTCAGACATGTGAAAGTTTGGAGTTTCTTGGTTAAAAAAAAAAAACTCCTAAAGAGGAAACAGCGTTTCAGAGAGTCGATAACGTTGGTTGCATGTATTACAATATGTTTTCTCTCTGAAATTAAGGTGGATAAACAACAAATGAGGCGTTATGAAGAGGTGCAAATGCAGAACTCTTTTAAGACACCATAGCAATTGTTCCACTGATCTTTTATGTCTGGCATCTAAGGATGCCTTTCTTTGTTATGACTAATGGAAATTCCCATCAAAGCAAGGAAAGTTTTGATGCACAGAAACAGGAGATCTACACCAGATTGCATTCTGACCATTAGTAGGTATATTGTATGACAAAAATAACTACTTTAGAAGAAAGAGCAATAAATAACTTTTAAATTATACTGGGATCTTGTAAAATATATTGCAGTGTTGTGCTGTATGAACAAGGAAGCACCTCTGTGTAGCATTTAAGTAATCTGTTCAGATCTGATCATGTCTGCTAGGTATAGTTCTGTCAGAAGTTTAGAAATAAATGTTATCTCTGAAATGGATTCAGTGGACAAATCATGGTTGTGGTTTTAGAGCATCCTGACCATGGAGGTGGTGCTTTAGACATTTGTGCCGTTTAAGTTACATATCTTTTGTTTCTAGTTTTATTTGTAGTATTTTGAGAGAAAGCACTTAATAGTTTGTGAAAGGATGACGATTTTCACAAATATTTAAGAGGGGTAAATATCATTTGAAAATTAATATTAGACTATTTTAAAAGATGGAAGTTTTTACTATTGGAATTTCTGTGTTTTTCGTCTGAGTATTTTGGAAAACCATGGCAATGCCTCAGAAGATCAGTGCTGAAATGCTTCAAAACAGACACTGTAAGACTGTCGGCTGACTACAAACAATGTTTACAAGTTGTGACAGTTGCTTTAAATAATGGTTTTACCGTATGTAATGCCAGTACATTGTGCCCTAACTTGCTCAAATATTAATGACTTGGATAGTTTTTTTGATTCAGTAAGATAAATTACAACTAGGTTTCAAATCTACCAATTCCTATTACTTGAGGCTTTGCTTTTCTTATCTTAATGAGCCCTTTTCCTCAATAACCATCCAGATAATGTCTGATTCACCTGTTTGTTAATGCGGCATGACTTCCATCTTTTTATCATGTCCACCACTATGGTGACCTAACATAATTCTCTGCTCAGCCCCACCCAGTGTTAATCTTGCCAATAGGTCAGAAGAAGTAAAAAAATTAGGGTGGATCTGCAAGCAGTAAATGAATCACTTCTTCTTCTACTAGGGCGTGCATGAGAACCCCAATTCTATGTGGCGCCAGCAATTCCTGAAAATCAGCGGCGCCTTCGTTTCCCACCAGTTTGTTGCTGAACATAGGAATCCCGTTTTGCTTTTTGAGTAAGAGATGGTACGCTTTGAGGAAGCCACATTTCCCTCCCAGTTCTGCTGACTGCTCCTGTATACCAGTGCCCTGCGTATTTTCTCTGGGGCTATTTATGAAAAGTTTGCTGACAGGGAATTTTCAGACACTCAAAGTCATTTTTACAAATGACTTTGAGTGTCATTGGGTTAAAAATCAATATCTCTATAGTCTAAACTTTACGTTTTCCGCTCAAGCAAAGTATTGGGGTCATTTGGATAAAAGAAGTGGAGAATACTTTGTGTTGCTTACCCATTTTAAGATTAAAGTCAATATAAATGGGGGTGGGGGGGTTAAAATGGTGAGAAAAAAGATGAAATGGTAAAAAGTGAAATCAAAAGAACACTGTGGCCAGGACTTAAGAATAAGATTTATGAACAAAAAAATTTCAGCTTGCAAACATCCTGTGGACACGTACTCTCAAAACACACCAAACCTGCTCTGAAAGAACACAGCAGTGTCAACATACCACCAATTGTGACTTTAATCACAAAAGATTTGAAATTCTTCTTTCACCATTTCAGATTTATTCTTAAAATGAAATTTGAACCATATTTCCTACGTTTCATTTTTATCCTGTAACTGATGAGAAAAATAAGCTCCACCAAAAGAAGGTAAAATGTTTTCCCATTTCCAGTGACCCTAACATTGTGTTTCATTTGGATTTTGGTTTTGAAAATGAATACATTCGGTCACCTAAATTGTGACGGTAACATCTTTGATATTTGGCTGTAAATAACTGGTGGAACTGTTTATTGCAGGGCAGGTTGATGTCTGTCTGCCCAGGAGTCTGGAAAGATAAGAACTTGTGGATTTCAAAATAAATGCTATTCCACAGTTTTGGTTTTATTTGTGATAAGTAATTAAGGTTTTAAATGGACTAAATCAGACTTTCTTCATGTAAATGAATGTATGGTGCAAGGAGGTTGGCCAGGAAGACATTGTTGATATTTGTTGGTAATTTTATTTCCAGCCATCTGTGGCAAAATGGAACATGGGCAAAGGTGAGTGACCGATAAGATGTTGGGGACATTGGACTTTACCAGTCAGATCAGGGTGTGGATAACAGGAGACATTATACAATGAAGAGATGGTTTACTACTGCAGAAAGTAAAATTCAGTCAATAAACCATATCTCTAATTATTACACCTGCTGCCTTTTGAACAGATAAGGCCTCCCTTTATCTACTTAACATTGAATAAAATCAAAGTCTGATATATGATTTTAGATGTTGCTTTCTTTTATTAAGAAACAGCTAAGATTTGGGGGTAAAGCGTTAGGACAACTGGTAAAGTCTACGTAAATACAATAAGCTGCTTCAGGAGAAAATGAGCAAAGCACCTCAGTGCATTTTAATATTCAAGAGTCAATGACCTACAGTAACCCCTGGTGTTCCCTTTTTCACCCTTTCTCCTCCCTCCCACTCTGTTTTCCCTCCCGTCTCCCATAGGGCATTGTAGAAAGCCACTTCTTTCCTACTCGCTCTCCTCCAGTTATCAAGTCATTAAAACCTCGGCACAATAAGTCAGTGGGCTTTGGGCATCCCATAAGGCCCACCAGGGAAAGCCGGTCCTCCATCAGCGCAGAGGAATCGACACACTCAAGCTGTGGACTGGCATGGGCGAGATGGATAGGCAGTAATTGGGACATCCACTTCAGAGGTAAGGTCAGTCTCACCTGACACATGCTCACTGTTGCAAATACATTTGAGCCTAATGATGCTCTTTAGCAGAGTTGTATTTTTTAGGTTGTTTTGTTTAGTGAAAAAGTTTCTCTGTTTCAAATTTAACAGAGAAAATCTGCTTACAGTGTACTAACACAAACAGAGGCAAACAATTGGGCAGCATTTGTAAATGCCAATATTATAAAGTTCATTTTGTCTTCCTTGTAATAACAAACATGTTTGTTTGTTATATAATGAAAGCTTTTCTTTTTAGTCTGTGGAGGTTGGAGAGATGAATTACTCCCATCATCAGCTCTGCAGCCATTCCACTGATTCAGTTTTATTTATCACTTCTCTTCTCTGTCAGAAGAAATGAACGTGTGTATGGAATTAATTTAGTCCAAACTTTTACCATGTGGGACAAAAATGCTAAGCCAAAAGTAAAAAAAAAATTAAAAAAATAAAAAAAGAACATGTTTTTTTGTTTTTCTTTTTTTACCTGTTCAACAATAAACCAACCATGTAATAATTTAACAAAAAGTAATGAGATTTTTTTTTTTACTTTGCTGCAGGAAAGAGAAGTGTAAACCATTGTCGAAGCAAATCTTAGAGTTTTGCACATTTGATTTATTAAAAGAAGGGTTCAGTTTGCAAATTCTTTTGAGCTCAGATATTATATATATATATATAAAAAACTAGAAAAAGATTTAGTCTGTTACCAGCAATAAAAACAAGATTTGAGTCTCACTCTTTTTGATAACACCTCTACATTCTGCCTGGTTCCATAAATTATTTAAAAACTAATTTCTTTGCTCCAAAGTCTGCATTTGAGTGAAAGTCACTGGATAGATGCAGTACTTTTTATTGTGAAATTAAAGAGAATGAAAAAGCTTTGGTGTTTGACTGGACAGATTTACATTGAAAATAAAAAGTCTCTAAATTTGTATCATTCTTGAATTTCTGTCAGTGGACACACAAAATCTGTCCATGGGCTGCAAATGGTCTCTGGACCACACTTTGAACAACCCTGCTCTTTAATTGGGAATGCACAATTAGAATACGGTCAGATTAGATTATGTTTGAGCTTCAGATTAAAGTCTGATAATGGGGTTTCTTTTAGATCTGACCCGCTGATTCAGAAATGCATTCTGCAGCTTTTTGGATACAGATAAAGACGCATCAAAGTACATGATGTTTGTTAATCATTCCATGGAACAAAAATGTATGGAGTTCTTAGTTGTGAAAGATTTAATGAACCGAGGGAAAAGCTATTGATATTTTTTAGTATTTGACCTGCTGATGACCAATCAGCACTTATCAAGGGAAAATTGGTCGCTTCTAATTTCTGCTAAAATTATTACTGCATCTATACTTTATGTCCATGGCATAGATTCACATGGGCATTTTATACATGTCCCTCTGTGTCGCCCGTGTAGCATTAAGGAGGTGAATTTTATTTTTAAATCTGGCAAATGACAGAAATCCAGTTTATGAGGCTCATAGTTTTCTGACTCAGCTCGTGGTTTGGGTGGCTGTTGTGGCTTCTGGCCATATTATTATTTTTTTTAGTAGATTATGTAAACCAAGAACTAAAACAGTAACAAAATCCATTTCATTGTGAATATTTACAGGGCTTAACCATACTGCATTCTATCAATAGCATAAGCCGTTTGATCAACCCACAGAAATGAAAGTCAACAACAACCAACTACTTCTTATGTTGTAGCACTTTTATTTAAAAATCATTTAAATCCAACACAGTTTTCAAGACTTCACCTTTAGTTAGACAAACATACTAAACAGGTTATCAGATAACCATACATGAATTTATCTTGTTTAGCATTTCTTCACCTATCAAAATTAACAGTAAAATACATTTTGTTTACTTGTCCTGCAGGCTGGTTAAGAATAGCCTCAGTTTGTGCTGGTGTGTTTGCTGAATCAGTTTCCTGAAATATACCCTCTCCCTCCAAGCAGCACATGACAGACTTTCATTTCTGCTTTTGCATCCAATTGGTTTTTTTCACACACTTTGATATTAGGAGTGTCCAACTACAATTAAAGTTTTCTGGCATTTCAAGTCTTTCTAAGAACCACACATTGCTGCTTAAGATGCCCAATCAGCTCATTCTCTGGACTGCATCCCTTTTTTGAGTGAGAATACAATTTTTGTTTATTTACATCTATCTGTATTTACATCTGTCAGTCATGTTGAATTTCGAAAATTTTGTTTTGTGTGCATTTGTCCATGTCTTTGTTAGGAATCTTGCATATTTTGTCGTCTTGTTGTCTGTTAAAAGATTTTCGAAGCTTTAAGTTCATCAGGATCCAAACTCTACCCGTCATGTCTGCAAACAAGCATAGATCTCTGTCCAACCTTACTTTAGTTTTTTTTACATACATACATATAGGTGTTGTATAGATTCCTTACATATAATGAAATATTTCAAGCCTTTTTTTTCTTTTAATTTTGATGATTATGCTAACAGAGAATAAAAACCAAAAATTCACTGACTCAGAAAATTTTAATATTGCTAAATATTGTTCAATGCAGTCAACAGTACATGCAAAAGGGGCTCCTTTTGCACAAATCACTACTTCAGGGCAGTGTACCATGCACTGAAGAACAGCTGTATATCCCTGTTGCTGGTGCACCTTTTAATACCACACATTTTCCTTCCACTCAACTTTCTTTGCACATATTTGGATATAGCACCCTGTAAACGCATAGCTTTTTCAACAGTGACCTTTTGTGGCTTTCCCTCTTTATAGTAGTGGCTGTCCAGTCAGCAGTCTTCTCCATGATTGTGCAGCCTACTGACCCAGACTGAGACTCAGGAAACTCTTACAGATGCTTTGCTTAATTAGCTGACAAGGGTCAGTCATGACACCATTATTTTCTAACATTCAACTTTTTCACCTATTCAAAATCTTTTTTAATTATCTGTAAAAATGGAGAAAGACGAGAAATAAAGGCTTGAAATATTTCACTCTGAATACTGACTCCATTTAATGAGATTCACTTTCTAAATTGTCAAACATTGAAGTTTTGCATGATAATTAATGTTTTTAGCTACCTGTAGATTGCAGCATATGTATCTGTTTAGTAGGGCTGTGTAATAATATTGATTTTGCGATATATATCGATATTTTCTTTCCTAGAAAAAAATCGATATTCATCCGCAAGTATCGTAACATCCAGCTGTCACCTTGCTCACTCACTGCTTGTTTCGCCGGGAGAGGTCATCAGGCTCAGAGTGATTCCTTCAGATGTTAAGTGTCAAGCTTAAAAATGTATCAAACTATTCAGAGCAGGGTAGTTGGTGCACTTTATTTACTTTACAAATGCATGTAAGCTACAGTTTGTACTGTTTCAATTAAAAGAAACATGTTTTCTCACCACTTCTTTGATTCATTTTGTCCAGCTGTTGACTTTAAATCTGTGTCCACGTCCAACCAGAGCCAGGTATTGTGTAATTGGTGCTTTTAATCAGTTTTCAGTTAAATTAATTTAATCCAACTCTATAACAGTCACAAAATGTCACCAAAATCACTCTGTCCCTCTAAAATCTTTCAAAAAATCGCAAAATTGTATTGAATTGTATTGTTCTCTGAATATCACAATATATATTGTATTGTGAGCAGAATATCGTGTATTGTATCGTGAGATAATTGTATCACTACAGCCCTACTGTTTGGCCCCC
This sequence comes from Poecilia formosa, assembly GCF_000485575.1. Taxonomy (NCBI): domain Eukaryota; kingdom Metazoa; phylum Chordata; class Actinopteri; order Cyprinodontiformes; family Poeciliidae; genus Poecilia; species Poecilia formosa. Next base: position 703,091 of record NW_006800173.1, read on the forward strand.
TCCACTCTGTTACCTGAAATAAAATTAATTGTGTCCACCTACCTCCAGGAGTCACCAAATTAGTTCAGTAATTATAAATTTGGTCCTCACCATTTTAGGGAAACATTGCCATTGCTGAAAATTGTGATGGCTCTGACCAAATATGAGAGAGATTTGCAGGGCAACTAGACATATTACCTCCTATTAAATAATTATTCCAAGCAGTCCCTTACAATTACAAACTGTTACAATTGTGATTTGATAGATTTTGGACAATTTAGTAAACCAGTTACTGTAAAACATGTTGCTAAGCTCTTGGTCCTGTCAAACTTGTCAAAGAGATTTTGGTCTTAATGGGTCCTTTATTTGATTAATTAAGTGAAAATAAAGGCTTTATACGTTGCAGCTTTTGAACAAAATCTGCTGGAGGCTGCCAAAGGTTTAAAATGACTTGTGAATCTAAACCTGCTGCCAGAGCTTCAGTGAAATTATAACGGTTAATGCATGTCTGTGTGTTTATAGGTCAGACAAAGCTAAGACCTTACTCCACATTGGCAAAAATTTAAAAATGATGTCTTCTAATTCTAGTTTGAGTTATTTTACATAGAAGACTGGGCAAAAAATAAAGTTTATAAACAATCTTTTAGAAAATTTATTAAAAGACGTGACATGAGAAAAAACTTTGGAAACCACTTCACAGTTACACAGATGGCCAAAGCCAACATTAAAGTTTGTAGGTGTGACAAACCTTTCAAAGGTTTGTCACAAGTGGTCTTTGTTCTTCTGCAAAGCGAACTCTGCTGCTTTAACTCGGCCTGGTTATTTTTACTCCACAGGTACACGTTGATTTCGTAATGACAAGCTGCTGTGCAGAAGATGTCCACGCTGTCTGTGACTGATATCCCAGATGTTGGTCATGGTAAGAGGAAGAGGTTATTTCTTAAATCTGAGAGATTAGGCAGGATTATTTCTTCTTAAATATGCCAATATCATAACTCTTCCAGTTAAAATAAATGTATCTATTCTCCCACATTAAAAGAATAAGACTAATTCTGCAAGATAAAAGTCATAGAACACATAAGCTACGCTTTCATTTCCAAGCTTCCTCTAACGGAGTGACTGTTTTTAAATTGTAATAACCATAAAGTCGCTGTTGATTCTGTTGATTCCCTATCATATTGTTTACATTTCTCCGTTCTCCAAGAATTGTTTGTTTTGGACACCTGTTAAAACAGATAAGATAAGAGGAAGCCGAACAATGAGTCTTTGAGTCCAGCGAGTTTGTTTCTCTTTTGTCAGATGAGAGTAAGGTGTTTGACGGGGCCTCTGAGCTGCAGCTGGACTGCTTGGCTGAGGAGAGCGGTGGAAACGCCACAATGAAGCCCGACGGCCTGCTGTCACTGACCGACCTCTCCCAGCCAGATGACTTCCCAGTCGCCTCCCACAATGGCCCGTCGCTCGCCGACATGAGCAGCACTCTGCCGGTGGAGCCAAGTGACATCAAGCTGGATCCTTGTGCAGGTGACGCGTCTGGTGGCGTCGGTAAGCAGAGCAATAAGAGTTTCCTAATTTTTATTTTGAGTTTGCTTTTCATAAACGGATTAAATGCAGGACCTTATGGTCAGCTGTTTCTAAGGAACAAATTTTGCTCAACGATAATTTGTCCCAGAAGTTATTGCGATAAGTGATAATGTTGTTTTCAAATCATTTTAAAGTAATCTAATGGTAAGGGCATAATAATGCAAAAAATGAAAGATTAATAAGCTTTAAATTCTAACAAAGAGTTAATACTGGAACTAAATATTCAAATATCTAAAATAAATAAACAAAACAACTGAAACTACAAATAAAATGAATCATGAAGTCTCTGTAAAAAGAAAACCAATGCACCAGGCTAAAAACTTTTGCCATCAAGTTTTTGGTAGAAAAAAGAGAAAAACAACAAATCATTCAAATGAAAATGATTGAATTTGTTTTAATGTATCTTGTGATCAATTGATTTATTGCTTACTGTGCACATGTATTGTTGTTTTTAGTGGAGCCTAGATTAGTTATTGCAGTGTTTATAATGCACCTGGAGTGATGTCCAGTTCTCCCTAAATAATTAGATTTATTTAGGGGTTTTTCTTGCTTCCAAACCTCTCATAATCCCAATCAAGTCTCTTAATTTTGCAAAGTGGTTCTGGAACATTAAGCTTGCTTATTATGATCCGTCTTCTGCTGCTTGGTGTCCCGACTTCTCTGTGGATTGTTATTCACACATGCTCTACACAGCAGGAGGAGTCTCTGCAGGACGTTCAGCAGGCCGGCCTGAGTTGAGCACGAAGGAGGCGGGACACGATGCTTGAACTATGTTGTAGCGAGTTCTCTGTTTTTGTTTTTAGCAATATGTGGGTGGTGGCACAGATAACCTTGTTGTGCCTGCAATGTTCTTGGGAAAAGAAGGATCGTTTTAAGATGCATTACAAAGGAGATGAAAGTAAACAGAATTTTTTTTCCTTTGTTTTGTAAGAATTTCACAAGGCGGAACTGAAGCACTTTTTAAATTATCATAACTGTCCTCCTTTTCTTCTTGGGGATTTCCAATCCCCTCATTTTAGATCATGTCAGTGGTACAAAAGTTCAGTATATAATTTGATATACTAACTCAAAAGTTCTAAACATTCCTCCACTGGCAGAATTTATCATTAAATCAATTTGGTGCTTTCTTAGATCTCTTTTTATATTTCTGCTGGAAAATTCTAAGACTTGCAGAAGTGCAGGGTTACCATACAGACCTGAAACATTTAGAAAAGTATGCAATTAGCATTTTCCTTTTTCATGGCTGAATACGTATGTGGAAAGTGTAGCTAATGTTTGCTTTCCCAGACTTTTTTCTTTCGTTCTTTCAAGGACAAAACTCTTAAAACGCTTTATAAACCAGTGGATTTTAAATCTACCTTTAAATGACACACTTCATATTCGACTTGCTACATCACAACTTAATTTTTAAATGTTGTTCATTAAACTGACTGAAAGGCCAGTCATTTAACAACATATCAATTATGGACTGTTTTATAACGGGGCCTGTGGTTCCCAATTAAGCTTGTTTAAAATACTAAACAAAGCCTAAAAGATTTTTTTTTAATCGAGAAATGTTTAACAGTGTTTACAAAACGGACCCTTAACATTTATAGTTCAGCTCACACTTTTGTATAAAATTCCTTATAGGCTTTAAAATAGTGTAGTGTTTATTTAGTGCAAAACCCCCAAAAAAGCAATGAAATACGCTCATAATACACTTTAAAGACATAAAGACATATTTGCTAATGAAGGAGTCAAAACTGTATATTTTGTACTCCAATAAATTATTTTTTAAATTTTGAAACAGGAAAAGTATAAAATCTTTAAATTTATTTATTTTTTTTAAATATGGAAACAGAGAGGAGATCTTTAATGTTAGCATGCCAACGTATAACAAAAAGATACAACAAACGGAGTGGATGTGTTGTGCAAGATCACTTTTTAACAAGAACAATTAATTCTGTTCACACAGGTTAGAACTGAATTGGTTCGTGTTCCAAGTACACCACCCAAACATTTTTAGCAAAATTCACACATTCATATTTATTCCTTAATTTTTTTGATGAAACAAGATTCTGAATAATGTGTACACACGATGACGCTCTTTTTTATTTACATGGTTCCCTGTGCAGAAGGAAAATTGAGTACGAAATCTTGAAGACAACTTTCTAATTGGTAACTTGTATGATACTTCAAAAGCAAAGCAAGATGTGACATAATACAGTAAGCTGTGGTTTTACTCAGCAGCTTGTCTCTTTCAACCCCTCTAGATGGTTTCAGTTCCAGCTGAAACTCTGCATATTAAGTCTACGAGGTCAGGGGATGAGCTTTTTATTTATCTTAAGTTTAAAGCAAAGGAAGTGGCAGCAGTTTGATGATGACTCCTCTCTAAGATCAATTTGTGTGCTTAATAACTGAACCACACATGCATTTAGGTGCACACATGTGCAGCGGTTGTCTATCTCTTGCCTTTTGAGAGGAAATATCTCTACTCAAACACCTTGATTGTATAATCTTACTTTAGATCAGAGCACATTGATTACAACACAGAGAGCTGCTCCCATATGACGTTATGATGCAAAAATGTTACTGCTGCAAGTGAAGATATTTGCAGCATTGCAGGTACTGTAGACTTGTTGCATAACCTGTCAACTCCCTGATTACATCTGGATGATCACTGCAGCAGATGCTTTAGAAGATCTTTACAGTTTTTAAAGCAAAGAGTTTGGTTAGACCCTGACACTTCTGACATTTTTTACTCCAAAAAAAACATTATCCACCATATTCAGTGTGCATCCTGCTCAATCCTGCTAGGTGCTGCTCCTCTGCACCAAATCCTTCAACTTTCCATCTATAAGAATATGTTCTGGAACAAACTTACTCCCCCCAAACTGCACTTATAGAGTAACTATAATCTAGGAAATGATCTGCAAACTTATCCACAAAAATCTGTGATCATGTGGCATTCCTTAAATGTCATACTTTAAAGTTTCGTGTTTAATCTTTGTGAAACTATTTAATTTCCTATAAGCCTCCTTTCAGAAATCTAATACATTTTTTGTATTCTTGTGTAGATGGGCAGCCGGTGAAGAGAAAAAAGGGTCCTGCTCCGAAGATGCTGGGCAACGAGGTGTGCAGCGTCTGCGGTGACAAGGCTTCCGGTTTCCACTACAATGTTTTGAGCTGCGAGGGCTGCAAGGGATTTTTCCGCCGCAGTGTCATCAAAAGCGCCCAGTACTCCTGCAAGAACAACGGCCGCTGCGAAATGGACATGTACATGCGCCGCAAGTGCCAGCAGTGCCGGCTGCGCAAGTGTCGGGAGGCGGGCATGCTGGAGCAGTGTGAGTGTCTTCACGCCAAATGAACTCAAGATTTTTATATATACTGTAAATAAAATTGCGTCTTTGACTCTGATATTGAGCTTTTGTGCCAATTATCATCCTCTGTGACCCACAGGCGTGCTTTCTGAGGAACAAATCCGGTTAAAAAAGCTGAAAAAGCAGCAGGAGGAGGAAACGGCACGCACGTCCACAGTGGTCACACCGACCCCTCTGCAGGAAGCAGCCACGCTCGACCCACAGCAGCAGGAGATGATCGAGAAGCTGGTGGCCATGCAGAAACAATGCAACAAGAGGTCTTTCCTTGACCGACCAAAAGTTACGGTAAATGGACGACATGTAGCCCAACAAATGGTCTTCAAATGTTGTTGCTGTTTGTTTGGCATGGGTCTCACCAGACTATTTGTGAATATTTCCAGCCTTGGCCCCAGAGTCAAGACTTACAAAACCGAGAGGTGCGACAGCAGCGGTTCGCCCACTTTACAGAGCTCGCAATAATGTCCGTTCAGGAGATTGTGGATTTCGCAAAGCAGCTTCCTGGTTTCCTGGAGCTGACAAGAGAAGACCAGATCGCTCTACTAAAAACCTCCACCATTGAGGTTCGTTTTGAGTTCCCGTCATTCAAAGCTGCTTTGACTCAACGATTCTAAAGTTAAAATGATTCAAGCACATTTTTCAAGATTCAGCATCTTTTTACCTATTTTTTTGTAAATGAATGTTGGAAGCAGTTGAGTTTGTGGCAAAAACTCTGACTCTGCAGCATCAGTGTGTCACTCAAGTGTTTGACCTCCACAGATTATGCTTTTAGAGACGTCCCGGCGATACAATCCAGCCATTGAAAGCATTACTTTTCTGAAGGATTTCAGCTATAATAAAGATGATTTTGCCAAAGCAGGTACTCTTATCATTTAGTCAATGAAAGAAATCATATTATGTACTGTTTTCCATAAAAATCTTGAAGCATTTTCCCATTAAACCCAGTTTTTTCCTCTTTTTACCCATCTCCTTCTTTTCTCTCTTGTTCCATTCCCCCAGGGCTTCAGTTTGAGTTCATTAACCCCATATTCGAGTTTTCAAAAGGAATGAACGACCTGCACCTCGATGAGGCCGAATACGCTCTGCTCATTGCTATCAACATCTTTTCTGCAGGTTAGAATGAATAAACTGCACAGCTTGCTGTTCATCATCATTATATAGGGCTCAGAGTGAGCCAAATGCTTATAATCCCTCAAGGATGAAATGGTCCATTTCAGCTTGCAGACTGTGCATTTAGAGTAACATTTATCATATCTTAACAAAATTAAAAATTCTCTAGTGACAGATTTAAGTTGCCTGTGTATGCTTTGCTTTAATTTGTGTAGATCGGCCAAATGTGCAGGATCACGATCTTGTTGAGAGGCTGCAGCAGCCCTATGTGGACGCTCTGCGCTCTTACATCATGATAAAGAGACCAAATGTAAGTTCCTGCCACATTATGTAACCTCTGCTCTTATGACCGAGAGTGTGTCAGCACAACAGGCACTTTAGGTCATAACTGAGGTCATATTATACTGCTGATATTAGCAGTGAAGGGTTGAATTTAGGAGCAGTTGTCTGCTTTAAAATGTTATGTGGACTTTAAATTTAAAGCATATCGTTACTTTAAGTATAATCTAAAAGGGCTTCAATTTGATGATTTGTTGAGAAAATTCTTCCCCTAAATATGGAGGGTTTGTCAATATCCTCTCACAATAATAACTTCTCTACTTTTAAGAAAGTGTGAGGCTTCAGTCAAAAAAACTAAAGGTTTACCGTCTTTAGAGGTGTACTTCATAATTTTTTGATTTTAGTAAGAACATAGTTGGAATGTTTATATTTTTAAGTATCTGAAATGTTAATTATGCTCAATTGTGTAGTTGTTGTTGAATTTGTAAAAAAAAAAAAGAAAAAAAAAGTGTTAAATAAACCAAGCAGACAAAAGTTGCTCAAGAATGTGTCTCATACAGAATACCAAACTCTGGAATCAATTCATGACACATTCAGCGCCCAGCAAGAAACTGTAAATTCATAAGGTTTGATTTTGCTACAAAGTTGTTGAGTGACTGCTTGTGACTAAAATCCTAGTGCAGAAGACTAGACGTCTTGTAGCAATCAGGTAGATGATTTCATTTTTGGCCCAGTTGTGACCAGCATTGTTATTTTGATATGAATGTGCCTGATCTCTGCCTGTGGAACATTTACATAAGGGAGCTGTGTGAAAACTAGCAGCAGTAAATGGGAAGCACTTGAAAGTCTCAATTTTCTATACACTATCAGTTCCTGTTTTGCTTGTGAAGGTTCAACTGTAGTACCAAAATGTAGCTGCCCAATTATTATTCCGTGGACAATGTATGTCCCTAGCCCTACACTTGCAGCATATATTTTCTTTCAAAAAGTTTATCATAATGCTACACATATACTCTATAGAAGTTAAAATCCGGACTTAAAACAATCACTTTTCTCCTTTATAAGACTCACAGTTCTTATAAAATTTTGAAAAAAAAAAATCATGTTTTGTTTCTATTAAACATTGTTAGATCTGGTTCACATCTTTAAAAGATCTCCTTTGCTAACAATGTGCTATGAATTGATAGTTTTTCAATGTTTTCTTCAGGATCACCTGATGTTCCCCCGTATGTTGATGAAACTGGTGAGCCTTCGCACATTGAGCAGTGTCCACTCGGAGCAGGTTTTTGCTCTCCGCCTCCAGGACAAAAAGCTTCCCCCGCTGCTGTCTGAAATCTGGGATGTCAATGAGTGACTGCGGTCCAGGTGTCTCACTCCATGGCTTATGGACCCTGAGAGGGACATGACTTCTGTGAAAAGACCGCCAACTCCTCTCTTCTCTTGTGGTCAGGGACTGGATATTGCCTTGAGATTTTTGTTTTACCCTGAAGGGAGTAGAGTGCTCTAACCCTTTGGTCCCTAAAAGACTGTTAAGCAGCATTGTGTGCAGTGGAGGAAACATGCACACAAACATTTCTTTTTTTCTTTTTCTTTGTTGTAGATGCTCACATGATTGTGGTTAAGTTTAGGCTTTAAGGGTTTTGAGACACTTTTCTTTGATTCAGTCTTTGCTGAAAGTTAAAGTCGGTCATTTGCGTGGTTGCGTACCTTTCTTCTACTAATTAAATCAGGAAGCACTGAGCAGGTCTTGGCTGTTACTGTCTTAAAAATTGCAATGTCTCATTAAGAGGAAAAGATGATTTCTGCAGCTGTGCAGAGGCAGAGATGCTTTTCTGCCTGTATTTTTGTCCTGATTCATGTATGACAACAACCAGTTTGCATTTCCTTCAGAGTAAATTCAGAGGTCTTTTGGTTGGACTCATTGCTCAGGTAAAGTAATGTGAAGCAGACCTCTGAGAAGCAGAGGCTTCTTTAATTTTAAGTATATTACTCTTTTTTTCCTTTCTTTCTTTCTCACTGCAAAAGGGACCTTTTTGGTCATTCATAAATGCCCATTAATGTTTATGAAAGTTGGACATCACATATCTATAAGAATGTACAATCATTACATCTAACGAGATCCTAAATTCCTTCAAGTGGCGTCAATAAAGTCAATCAATGCATTTAAATTAATGTATTCTCAAAGATTAGTAAGTGGATTAAGGAAGTGTTTTACTAGACTAGGCTCCAGTCTAATTTTAAAGAATTCCTAAATGGGAATCTAGTTGTTATTCAATATTACCTGTATGACATTTTGTTTTATTTGTGATTTGTTTTTTTGTGGAAAAAATACCTTTTTTCATGAGAAATACCATGAAAAAATTAATTTTTTAAATTTAAGTTAATAAAATTTTGCAACTGCTTTTATTTAACAACACACTGAAAAAGAAAATGTAGTTATAAAGCTAACTTGATCTAAAAGGTCTTATTAAATAAGCATTCTTGAACTTGATACCAGCATCTATGTTGAGAACCGTCAATAAAAAGGCACCAAAATTCAGCAAAGAGCAAAGACATTAGAATGTAAGTTGTAGTGAACTTTATAATTACTGGGATCTGGTTCTTTTGGCTGTTCTCCTTGAATTGCCTGTCGGTGTGAAGTTGAAATCTTGGATAATCAAAAACTTAAGTGTGAAATTTGTGGAGTTTATTTTTCAGTGTCCTCTTTAGACAGCATAAATGTGAATGATTGAATATTGTGGGTTAATTAGCTCTGGGCTATTTCCCATCTTCAGATGTTTCTAGTTGCGTTGCTAATTTAAAAGCCACTTGAATAAAATCCCAAACCCACCGTCTGGGAACTGATTTATATGGCATGCAGACAAAGCTAGACTGGGTCAGGACAAGCATAAATGTAAAAACTAAGAGTCTGTTTCCCCTGGTATTTTTCTGACCATATGTTGGCTCAGACATTTTGCTTTCTTCCTCAAAATTTTTATTTTTACAACATTTTAATTCTTTGAAAATTATATTTTCAGAAAGAGGTCTATTGTTGAGAGTACACACAATATTCTTTTGGTTTGAACATTTTGCTTTTGTGTTCCTTTGCAATAGAATTTGTGGGATTTGTTCGTAACTATTGGGTTTGACGCCTACAGCCAAACACTAATCTCTGTTAGGGATCCAGCCAGGGTGCCCAAATCAAATATCCAACCCACCGACTGAGGGAAAAAGATGAAACTGAAACCATCATGGCTGAGTGTGCTGTGGTGTAATCAACTCAAAACTATTTTTTGTGTATGAGTACATGTTTATGCTCTAGCTATCAAAGTTAATTTTACTGTATATACTGTAATTGTAACATCTGATCTAATTCCTGTCTTCAAAGGGTGACTGTAAACATTGATATATAGAAATGCAAAACTATTTTAATACTTGTAACTTCTAAAGATGACCTGTTTTGTATGTACAGTATAAATTAAAGCTCTGCTGTAGTGTTAATGTGATGGGGTTCTTCATTTCTCAAGCTTTACATTTACGAAGTTCAAAGTATAAAACATTTGCAGCAGTTCATCATTTTAACAATTTGAGGCAAAACTAGCAGTGGGGTGCTTCTGATGTTGCAGTACTGTTAGCCTTGTGTCAGCAAAGTACTGAGGAGTTCCTGCTGCAGTCCTGCAACAGGTCCTGGATGAAGGGTAGGGACACTCCCAATAGGCTTCTCAGCTACTTTCACCATCCTTGGCAGGAGTCTCTTATCTGCCAGATTGCAGCTGGAGTAAGATGCTGTGATGCAGTACATCCACATATACTAATCCATATTCCTGCAGAATGTAGTGAGGATGCAAGTAGAAAGTGGGACCTGTTTAAGTTTCCCAGAAAAGCAGTCTCTGCTGGTCCTGTTCACAAAATAAACAGGAAATCAGGAAGGGGACAAACGTTTTCAAGCCACTATCGGTATAAGGGCTATAAATGATAAGTATGAAAGTATTCCTGAGTATTTGCATTTCTAAACCTATGCAGTGTGACTGAGTTCTCTTTGGGGCTCATGACCAGCAGGGGGCTCTAAAAGGTCGCAAATATTGCATGTATATTGGGCTGCACCTCTTATCACCTATTAGTAAAATGTCAATACAAGGCATTTTTGCTGCATGTTTTTTTTTTCTATGATTAAGCACTTGTGATGTTTAACTTTGGGTAATTCACAAATTCTTTATCTATGTGAATTTTACGTGCAGGCAATACTAAACCCAGATTGCTGTCTGACAGGTATAGTGTCTTATAAAATCGCTCGCTCCATTTAGATGAAAAGCAACAAAATAAAATCAGAAAGTAACTGAGGGAACCATTATACAATGCGGTTTTTGTTGTTTTGCAAGTTTAATACTTCCTTTAAGTTGAGTTTTGAGTATGCGGAACTTCGTGCAGACTGAAGATGATGAGAAGGAGGAGTAGGATGTTGTGAAGTCAGGTTGTAACTGACCGAACCACTAATTCATCCAGTAGGGAGGCGGACACACGCATTTCCATCACTTACTACGCTGTCAACCAGTCACACTCAGTGACAAGCCCTCCCATTTATTGTTCGTGTCCGGCTTTTTAAATGACCAACCGTAACCTTGAGAAAACACGACATAATTCACACAACCACCGCTTCCTCTCCAGTATCTGTGACCGAGAGAGTCATTCAAGACGCAGGCCGTCGTCTTTGGCAGTTGGTTTCACAGCGAACGTTAGCGGCTAGCAGGCTAATGTGAGAAGGTAAGGATGTTCTACTGCTGCTTGTGAATTAAAACCCAGATGGCGTGTTGGTTGCATATTTCCTGGCTGATAATTTTTTAATATGACCTCCTGACGTGGGAGTTGGTAGTTAAGTATTTAGAGGTTCAGCAGCAGAGCTCCGGTTAGCAGTAGCACAACTAGTTAGCCTGCTAGCTAATCCATCCGTGGCGTAGGAGAGCACACAGGCAGCGCGGACAGGAGGTGAGAGGATGCTTATAAAGGACAAACAAAACATGGACTGCATGCTATAAATATAAAAATGATAACGCTGCCAGAGTTATACAGCGGGCTGTCAAGAGGCGTTGGCATTGCCTTATTATATTTGTTAAAGTATTAATATGTGACAGCCAATGCCCTTACTCTTATCTCCTCAGTTAGTTTAGTATTCCCACTACAGCTTATCACTAGCTCACAGTGGATGGTTTTTCACTCCGTCATTAACACAGAGGAGTTTTTCGAACATATTGGTCACGAACTAGCATGTGGCAGACTTCCCGAAAGATCTTGCGATAAGGCAGTTAATTTAAAAGGATTGAATGGCCGTTGCAGTTGGGTAAACATGAACGTAGCCAGCTTTTTAACACCCGTGTTCAGAAAAGCTGTAGCGTCACGTTTCTCTGTGTTTTCATTTACATTTTTAATGTATGATTAAATATGATTTGTCGGGTTTAATGAAATATAATGCGGAAGACGGGCTTTGAGGACAGAATGTACACAGAGACAGGATGAATACAGTAAAGAAAGCATCAGTTTAGTACATTATGGAATGAATTATGATAAATAAATGCATCATTTTCTGTGTGTTGGAGCCTCTGAGCACGATCTTCCTCTCTGGTATAAAATAAATTACATTTCAGTTATAAGATGTGGATGAAACATTTATACTAGCTTGTCTCACACTATTCTTCAGAACAGCTTGGTGTGTGCATGACCCCCGCACAAGCTGTTACCTACGTAAATCCATCTATCACTACTTATTGAGTTCCCATGCAGCATTTCATTTTTTTCCAGGTCTGGATAAGTTTTGAAAAAGAATAACGGAATAGTAGTTGAGTTTTCACTATCCATTTGCCCATCTATTATTCTAACAGCCTTCAAGATAAGAAATTTTGCATCCATATGTAAAGACTGGCTGACAAACAAGTTCTATATTTGAAAGTGGATCAAAGGATGGACTAAGAACTCTGTAAATCTAATTGTGGAAAAGTTTTTGACTATCTAAATATATTATTTTGACTTGTGTGGATGCACCTATGACTCATATTTCTGGAGGTGTAATTAAGATTCCAATAACAGGAGCACTTAGAGGGAATACTTCACTTTTATTTTATGTCTTTTGAAAAACATCTAAATAACATTAGTTATCTGATAACCATCTTATCTGATACAATGACAGATTTATTAAACATTAGTGTTGAATAGTGAAGGTCACTGCAGCCTGATGAATCACATTTTGACCCATAATGGATAATTCATATGCTAGCTGTGATGCGAATTTGAAAATATTGAACAGGATAAAATAAAGCAATGAAGTGGTGACTTTTATCCTCAGGATCAAAGGCAGCGGCTTTCAGTTCAAAGACTCATCATGACATACACATTGAATATTTTTCTTTCATCAGCCTGGAAAGAATGAAATATTTTTGTCATGGCTTGAAAAACCTTAAACAACCTCACAGAAGTGAAAACCCAGTTTGTAGTTGAATTGTACGCACCTTTTGTAGCTTGATATGGATAGACCTCAGCTGTCACCTTTACAAAAAAGCTGTTTTTACATTGTGTAATTTGATGATGCCATACATTGAGAGTCATCGACATTTTAACAGTTGACTCACAGTTGAGTCTGAAGAACCCACATTTTTTGTCAAAGGGCTACTTCAGGATCTGGATGTTAAGTTTGCAATATGACACTTAAGCACACAATTCTAGTTAATATGTACATTTATTTTAGCTGAAGAACAAAAATGACTAGATCAGTCCTCTAGTCGTGTCAATGTCAAGACTCCAAATGGTTGCATGATGTTTTATTTTCTAGGCTCTAAACGATACCAGCGCTGCTCAACTGAGCAATGTTTTGACGTGATGACTGATAGTTTTTTGAAGCACACGTCGTCCTTCATGTGTTTTAGTTGCTTTGTTGAGCTAAAACTACTCCATCACTTTGCTTCAGCAGTTTGCTCTGACTGGAAAGAACTGCAACCCATTTTGAAAGGTCTGTGAATCAAATCCATCTCTCCTCTTTCTGCTTGCATAACCAACGACTGGCGCCTGCAGTAATTCTGAAGAGATCCGTGTGTTGTGTTTAAAATGCATTATTCTGTTGCCTTTGAAGACTGTTATTGCAAGCCGTGATTCTCATTTCCTTTACTGAGAGACAAACGGTTCAGCACCAAGCCCACTTATTCAGAACCATCAGTGAGGTGGCACCGACCTTCCATCCTCATCTAAAAATAAATCTGTGGTTCTGTTCTTTGCGCTGTGTGCCTACAGCTCTGCTGCTTCATAAAACAGCCATTTTGGCATTGCACCAGGAAGCCTTCATGTTGCCAGACCAGCATGTAGATTCATTGTCCTGATGCTTTTGCAAGATAATGACGACTGGATAACAGTTTGTGCAGGCCCATCCCTGCCTTGCACAACATTTCCTAATAGCAGGCTTATTTCCTCCTACAGTTTGACGCATGATTTAGGAAAGGTGGATCTTATTGCCATTTGTAAATTTAAAATACCACCAGTCCCTTTTTAAATATTGCATAAATCTGCAAATTCTCTGGATTGTTCAAAAATATTTCAAGAAGAGTTCACCTGTTCTAACACCATGGTCCTGACAATCGACAGCCTTCATAATCCAGTTAGAAACTGTACGGTCTTCACTGTATTTGAATAATTATACAAAGTCTAATGGCATCTGATATTAAGCTGACTCCATAAAGCATATTTCTGCCCATCTTTTGTACTTTTGAAGCCCCTCACTACAGCACACTTGATATCCAACGCTGAACTTAACTATATGAGAAAATTCAAAGATTAGGATTTCAACAAAAACAAATATTTTAATCTTTGAGTATATTCTCAGTCAGTCTGCCACAGTTAGGTGTTATATTGTAGTGTGAATGGCCTCTCCACAGCTAAGGAGAGCCATTAGTGATAATTGGAGCCATAATATAAGTGAGGCAACGTGTGTTAAAGTTCGCCCTAATGTTCGGATGTCCTCTTTGTACAGCTGTGTCGAATACTGGTTTCTTTGTGGCTCCTGGTTAATTACAGCCCTGGCCGGGATGTGTGACTGTAGGGTCACACTCCTGATTTATGTGCTGCTCATTTTGCTCCTCTGTTTATCTTGCTGTGGTGTGTCTGTTTTTATAAGGCAAGCCCACGAGTTTTTCTGCATTTATTCACATTTTCATATCCAATGTCTTATCAAAACAGATTCTTTATCTCTGTTGTATAAAACAATATAAATGTTGAGTTTGTAGATTTGTGGTTAGAATCCCCAAGACTTGGAAAATGTAGAAATTAAAACTTAAAATAATTAGTTACTGGAGATGTGCCGATCAGGTTTTTTCCTGCCGATTCTGATTCCGATCATCCATACCGATCACATAATTATTAATTTTTTTAATCATAAGCACTACCGGTTACATTATGTGGAAAAAGGAACCCTGGATTCTCCTTAATTTAGACAAAAACTTGTTTTTAATAACTTTTTCCAAGAAAAAAACAAAACAAAACAAAACAGGCATTGTGCAAATTGTACTGCTGTTGATAATACTATCTTTAACAGACTGAAAACATATGACGGCTCTGAAGAGGTTAAATAATGCAAAGAGTCAAAATAAAACCTCTCAACATTGCCAGAAAATTCAAGTATAAAACTTAACATTCAATGGCAAATACAGGATCCATTACAATAAACAATCCAGAGTTACTGAATGAAAACTTCCTGATAGCATGGCGGCTAGCTGATTACTGCTAGTTCTGATTGGCTGTTTCTGACCGAGCGGAGTAATTATGCAGAACAGGGAGGAGATCGATTATTTTTTCAGAGATTATCTGTCTCATGTTAGGACAGCGAAAGTTTTAATACGTATGTAAAATTTATTTTTTTAAAGTTAGATGCTGCAGCTTTAAACAGAGGTTCGGTGTGAGAGTCACTACCAGGTGGAACAGAAGCGGCTCCCCGTCTGTGAAATATTACTACCTGTAGCGTAGCAGCGGTTCAACAGCCAGAGCAGAACCAGCGTCTTACATCGCAGCTCGAAGACTTAAATAATTTTGCGGGTTATTTGTTTAGCTTTCTGACCGTCATACTAATCCAGGTGAGTGTTTGTAGCTGTGCGCTGCTTTACCTGCTATCTGATCGCTCCATATGTCTTTTTTTACTGCAGTGAGCCTCAATATAGCTAAACTCTGTCAAGTATGGCATTGTTTTTATGCCATATTAGATTCGTCATGTTGATGCATTTTAACGTGCTTCAATTTTCCACCGCAACACGCAAACTTCTCCATTCACTCAGTGCGTTATAGTTCCACATCGCTTATCGCGTTTGTTGCTATGCGTTTGCGCAGTGTGAAGGAAAGAGGAGACCAGCTGCACAGGCAGGCTGCGAAATGAGATGCGGGTGATCGGTTTGTGTGATCGGCAACAAGAGACGAGGATCGGCGATCACCGATCATACACTTTTTCACGGAAATCGGCCGATTATGATCGGTAGCCGATCGATCGGCACACCTCTATTAGTTACCCTTCAATAGTTAAAGAAATGGGTACAGAAATCTCAATTCATGATGAATTTTTCCAATCCAAGCATTCTCAAAATTTTGCATACATGATCAAATATTTTCATATACTTCCTGTACTAGTTGTGCCTTAGCAAGTTACAGATAAACCACATGCTTGTTGATCCTATTGAAAAGTCAAGTTTATTTGTACAGCACATTTTAGGAACAAGGCAGTTAAAATGCTTTACACCACTAAAACATAACACAATAACCAATTATGAAACAATTTACAGTATTTTTTGTCAAATGCCATAATCAAAATCATCATTCAGATATATTAGTCAATTTCCTGTTGCTATGAATCACAGGTAACTCTAAACAGGTGGCTTTTTAGAGGTTGTTGAGGTTGGTTGTAGAGGTTGTATTCCTGGCAAAGACTCACTCCTTAAGCATAGTCCAAGACTTTTCCGTAGAAGTGAGTTTGAGGCTGGCTACTTTATTCATCACCAAAACAATTTTGATGTCTGTATCGGATTTGCCATTCCAGGTTTTGCATAACAGATACCTTTTCAGTCCCATCTTAGTCAAAACTCTAAGTGAGCTTATGTGATTCTAAAAGACTAACAAGATTGCCAACTGCTGATCAGGGGAGAAGTCTTAACCTCAGTATTTGTGTTCAGTCCATTCAACTTTACACATTTCCCCTGTGCTGTGATACTAACACTAAAAAACATCAAACAGTTGCATCTCAGCAAATGTAGAAAGAAACTGCTGATTTGTTTATTATTATGGAACAGTAATGAATTTGGAGAACATTTCAGAATAAATTGAATACCTTGGATGTCTACTGTCCTACCTACCACTTGGCATCTATCTTGGTTAGTATAAATAACTGTCTCAGCCAGTGAAAAACAGTAATTCCAGCAGATTTTCCGGCATGTTTAAGGCCAGGTCATTGCTTGGTCTGTTAGTAAATGGTATCATAATGTGTGCATAGGTAAATGGATAGCTCCTTGACCTTATCAGTGCAGGGTAACATCATGCAAGCATGTTCTTCCACTTCAATGTTTGCTTTTCAGGGTGGTGTTTCAGCAGAACAGCAATGCGGTGTTTGTTGTTGCAGTAAAGTGTGTTCACCATGGCATGCCGACTGCGAAAGCTCTTGTTACTCGAGAATATATGCTTCAGAGATATGTTGCTGTTACGATAACAGGGGAGTCCTTAAAATAATTTCCCTCCTCTTGTTAGTAGTTACTGGTATCAGGTATTCCATTTTTTTTAAAAAGTTCTAAAACCCCTAAAAATGTAAATTACATAGTTGCTTTTGTTTGAACTTGTTTTGTGGAGATGGCAGAGAGGAGAAAAACTTTTCTACCACACATATTGCTCTGCACTGGCTGAATCAAGACTTCAGTTCTTATTTGTCAATAATCATTTTAAAATGGCGACCATTTTGTAGTGATGTTCATTTGCACTTTCAAGGAGCAGTATGGCTTTCTGATCACAGATAGATTTAAGCTGGTTTGGCTTTCCATGCCTTTTTCCACCTCCCTTTCTCTATGTGATCAATATCGTTTTCCCTCTGCCATTTCACATTATTACATATAAGTTCTGAACAATAATTTCTGAACTTATTTGTTTAGGTTCCTTTCTCTAAATGGATTACTTGGAATAACATTTGATGAAAATTTCTTGTCACTAGCACCTTTAGGAATGTGTTTACAATGAAAAATTGTGACGTGTTCAATACTTATTTTACTCCCCTGTACGTACATAACAAAATGCATTTTTCCTAAACAAAAAAGTAGCTCAGTCAATTTAAAAGTTGGATCATTTCCATAAGATAGTTTTGCAGTTGTACTTGACAAAAATGTTTGATTACTGTACCTTCTAAGATCTCAGCTTAAAGAGTCAAAATGGAGCTGGTAAATGGTGGTAGATTCATGTCTTGGTGTTTGAGTTTGCTCCTGTTACCTGTAATTCCCAGGGCTTTAAGGGCCATAGTGCATGCTCTCAATGGTCCTCATTTTCCCAACAGCCTGTAAGCTGCTTACTACATCAGCGAGCCTTTTTTTATCCTCCAACAACAACAACCAGCTGGCACAATAGTGAATAAAATACCTGTAAAACACACAGCGCTAGAAATGCAGTAGGGATTTACAGTGTATTTCTGAGTTGAATAATTATTAAAGGGATATTGTTGAATATCCCTTTAATAATTATTAAAGGGATATTCATGGGGGGCGAACAGCGAACAGCTAGAAATCTCTTATGCTGTTCCAGGATTGTTTCTTTGTCACCTTCTTTGTCTAGTAAAAATAAATTTAGTTCAATATTGTGCATTGTGTTTTTAATTTCCTGTAAAGGGAAATGTGAGGCAAGATAGTGTTGAGCTGTCATCTCCTGGCTCAGCTGTAATACTGTTTAATCACAAGAATGCAACCTGCAGCCGATCTCATGGCGTAAATGTTTGTAAAATTTAAGATGAAGGTCCTGCCAATCACCAGTTAGAACTGTTCAAGCAGAAAATCTGCCTATACTGATCAACTGACGATTTCTTCACTCTTTTTTCTATTTAGTATCCTTTCATAGTGACATGCATATTCAAAAATAAACTGTCAGGTTGGTAATGATCATATTTTCTTGTGTTTTTGCAGGTTTGTCTGTAGTGAATGGACATAATGATGACAAAGGATCTGAATTTCAGCTACAAACCTCCTTTGATGAAATTATACCATTGACACAGAAGGGAACGTATATCCTGGATGTCTTGACATACAGGATTTTAATATTCCAAAATGGAGAAAAAGAAAATATGCCCACGTCTTCTTGACTACTTAGTGGTTGTTGGAGCAAGGTAAGCACTGATCCTGACTGATGAATCTGTTATTGTCTTAAATGTATCTGAGTCATAAGAGGAGTCATGGGGGAGGGTGCTGCAACACATAGGCCCCCACAAAACACAGCTCCGCCTTACCATCTGCATGCCAGAATGCAAAGTTATCACCCTTAGTAAAGCTTGATTCTTTCAAAAAGTCTTTATGGAAATTTTTTTGCCTAAGCCAGTTGTTTTTAGATTTTATTTTTTTTCTTAGATATAATTCTGTTGATCTAAAATTTAGCAACAATGTTTGAATTGTATTTGGTTCTATTCAGTTACTATTTATAGTTGCTTTTCAGTTTCAAGTTATTTCAGTGACTGTTGTGGGCTCTTCAAAGTTGGGTTCTGGCCCCTTGTGGTCTAGTTTCTTGCGATTTCCTTAAGACGACTTAATTAAATAGCAAAAATGATAATGAACATAATTATAAGTATTGAAAGACATAAAGCTGTCCTTTCACATAGATTAAAAAACTATGTATTGGTATGTGTCGCACCTTGTGTTATTATAGCCCTTTTTAACTTAGTAGAAACGCTCATCTGATCATTAGTCTATTTCGCTGTTTGTTTTTTTGTGGGTTGGAAGCTGAAAAGCTTGGGAACCACTGTTTTGTGGGTACGAGCAATTTTTCCCCCATGTTTGTAGAAAAGTTTGTTGAATTTCTAGAAAACATAATGGTCATTTTAGACCATTTTGATTTTCTTTATGAGAGCTTAATTTTTGTCCACTTTTTGGATCTCTGGTTTTTGAGCTACTGACACACATTGAAAAACATGTGATTTCCCTACTCTGTTTTGCCTAGGAGTTCTTTTATATCTGTGTTTTAAACTGAGCACCTCTTTTTGAACAGTTTAGATTCCTATCAAAGCATTAGGAAGCATTCCTAATTTCTTTTAGTTTTTGCATATTGATGTTGTAGCAGTTATAAAACCTAAGAGAAACAAAGAATTACCTGGCATGTTTATCCATCTGTTCCTCAGGCAACCAAGTAGTGACAGTGTGGCCCAGACTCCACAGCTTCTCCGACGCTACCCCCTGGAGGATCACCACGACTTCCCGCTCCCGCCGGATGTGGTGTTCTTCTGCCAACCAGAGGGCTGCCTGAGCATCCGCCAGCGCCGGGTCAGCCTGCGTGATGACTCTTCGTTTGTTTTCACGCTGACCGACAAGGACTCTGGAATCACCCGCTACGGAATCTGCGTCAACTTCTATCGATCTTTTCAGCGTGGGCATCACCGCCCTCGCGACAAGAGTAGCCATACAGAGACTGCAGCGCAGGCAGTGGAGAGCACCAATGAAATGTCTGATGGAAGCAGTGGAGGCCATGTTGCTGCGCCATCCGCACCTGACAACTCCAAGTCTGAAGCTCCGTCTTCATCTGGAGAAGAAAGTGGGCAACCAGGTCCTGAGCAAACCTCTGGCAAGTCTCCACAGCACAAACGCAGAGCTGCCAAGATGGCTGCCAGGAACCGCAACAGTACGCTGACCTCGCTGTGCATACTCAGCCACTACCCCTTCTTTACCACTTTTAGAGAATGTTTATATATTCTCAAGAGGCTGGTGGACTGCTGCAGTCAGAGGCTAACCCAACGAGCGGGACTCTCTCGTGCCACCCAAAGGTGAGACTTCTGTGTTGTTGTTCTGGAGGTGAAACGCTAGCTTTTCTGTTTTTTTCTTTTAAAAAAAACAAAACAACAAAAAACAGAATGGCAGCATTCAAGTTGTTCTTTTTTGTTCTTTGTTTCTTTTTGTTGGAATGGGGAGACGTTGTTTCTGTCTGAATGGACTTTTTATTCACAAAATTGATTTTTCTTTCATTGTTAGCACAATACTCAATCCACTAACTGTTGTATTGACTGGTGTGCCTTTTACTGTCTCCAGGATAAATAATTTGCTGACAGCTCATCTGTTCACAAGGACCTGTTAGAAAATGTCAAGAAAATAGAGCAGTACTACTCAAAGAGTAAACAGCACAACATTAAGGCACTGGCTTGTGTTTTTAAATGGTTTATGAGCACCAATCAGGTTTTTCTAGATCAGTTCTGACTTGTGTGCAATTGGTGATTTAGATTTTTTTTTTATTTTTTATTTTTATTTTATTTATTTATTTTTTTTCATTTCCAATTTTTTAAATCTGGATACAACACATTGTTGCAGTTTTTTGACACAGGGCGTAATTCTGAATCAAACAAAAATGAAATTATAAGATCATCGTAATTTTTGCATTTACGTATATGACCAAATTCGAATGTAAACAGAAAACTGTTGGAGTTTATTTCACAAATTAGAAAAAAAAAAACAGCAACATATTAAAATTTTTTTGAATAACTCTAATCTCATACAGATGAATTGGTGCATCTCCCTCCTTTCTTTCCTCCTCATCCACATGTGATCTGTATGTTTAATATAACTAATAAAGGAGCCTTTTGTCTGCAGCTCTGTGTGGTTTTGCTGGCCATCTGCAGCTTTTTTTTGTTTGTTTTCACAGAACTAGCTTTTGTTTAGTTTTCTTTTTCACTTTGAGTTATTAATACATTGTCGTATTTAATTGAATTTGTTTTGAGCGATTTATTCAATGTCAAGTAATACTTCGTCAAATATGATACTGATGTCTGATCCAGCATCGGTGTTTTCCCTTTCTTAGGCTTTGAGGACTGTTTTTATGTTTTTGGATTCTTTATAGTTGTGTTGCGTTAAATATTGATGTGGTAAAGACAGCAGCTACTGATGACGGTCAGTAGTTTAAGGTAAAGTTGAAAAATACTTGGCTGGAAATATGATCGATGCAGGGTTGCTCAGGGTATGATTACTTTCAGTAGAAACACCGTGGTTTTTTGACAGGTAATTCATAACATGATCCAACTTATTTTATTTAGAAAGCAGCCATTATCTATACTACTTCTAACATAATATATTAATCATTAATTATTTGTAGTTTCCACATAATTACTTATCTTGCTTTTTGTTTATGATCACAAATCTGAGAAGAAAATTATATTTCCTATGAGGGAGGGGCAAAAAAACCAGGGTTTTAGTGAGTTGTAACATGTGGATGAAGGGCTGCACTGTGTTATAGTCTATACAGCAGGTGATAGCTTTATTTACTCCAGGGCTTTTTATTTTCAAATATTCTGTTTTGGATATTCAATGCTTTCAGTGACTGTGCATACATTTGAATAATGAAATTATTTAGACTTTAGCTTTTAAGCTAATTACGCATAAAAGTTTATATTTTTTACCCTTCGGTATTACAATTTATTATTGTTTTAATGCACTTCTCTTTCAGTAAAATGATCCAGTCTGTCTAGTAATGAGCATCATAAAATTGTGGTTAATCATACAACCTGTGAGTGTATTGAAGCCAAATGCTTAACATACTTGAGTTGTTTTGTTATGTTTTTTTTGTGGATTGCCAGGTTGAAATGTTGGGTTGCGGTGACAGAGAAAGAGGAGAGTCATTGTATAATGGCTTAGAGCACTTCTCACTATGGCAGCTCTGACAGATTGAGGTCTCCAGCTGCCTTTGGGCAGCAGCTGCGAGGTGGGAGGGCTCTGAAGGACTAATGGTTTACCCTCACTCCCCGCCTCACACACTAAATATACCCTTCAAGAACCAGAATGGTGTCGCGTGTGAAGTTGAGCCTTTTCAAATCAACATTGTGGTGATTGGCAAAGAGCCTCTTCTGTGTTTCAGTATCATTTACCCTTCAGATTACTGATTTCACAGTTGGTTTGGTCATGCGTATTGGTAGCTGTCTGCTGCAGTAAAATCAGCCATCATTTATCTGCTTCAAGATATTTTTATCATTAAATTTATCAGCACTACTCTGTATATTTGCCATGTCAATTAGATAATTAAGTTCTCTTGAATAGTTGTATTTGTATCTGTGAAATTTAAGAAGTATTGCATTCTCTTATGTGTGAAGAAATGGCATTTAGCAACAGTCTCCTGTGTTTGTTACGCCATTTTCCTTAGAAAATGTTTTGCAATTTAAGCACAATTCTTGTACAGTTAATTAGGACATTAGCCGTAAAGAGGAAATAATAACATAGAAGTTGGTTTAATGTGTGTGTTCTGTTTGTGTATCTATGAAGGGACACCATGTGGCGGGTGTTTACCGGAGCGCTCTCGGTGGAAGAGAAGGGCAGTCAGCTGCTGGTCGACCTACGGGACATAGAGTCCTGGGTGTACCGGCTGCTGCGCTCCCCGGTGCCACTGGCAGGTCAGAGGCGCGTGGATGTGGAGGTGCTGCCCCAGGAACTGAAACGGCCACTCACCTTCGCCTTGCCTGACAACTCTCGTTTCTCCTTGGTTGATTTCCCGCTGCACCTGCCCTTGGA
Organism: Poecilia formosa; assembly: GCF_000485575.1. Taxonomy (NCBI): domain Eukaryota; kingdom Metazoa; phylum Chordata; class Actinopteri; order Cyprinodontiformes; family Poeciliidae; genus Poecilia; species Poecilia formosa. The sequence goes on from NW_006800173.1 coordinate 726,099, forward strand.
GCTGCTGGGTGTTGACGCCTGTCTTCAGGTCCTCAGCTGTGTCCTGTTGGAGCACAAGGTAACCATGAGAACAAGTCAGGAGTTCAAGATAGGCTCTGGTTATACCTTGGACCTTTTTATATCTGTATTTGCATTTTCAGTTAAGGTAATTTTCATGCATAAAATATGTTAAATAGAACCTCAGAAGATCAGCAAAACACTGAACACAGTTCCTCTGCTGTGAATTCTAAGAAAAAAACTGACCAAGCTCTATCACCCGGCTGAATACCTCATAATTTATTAATTTCCTGATAAAGAAAATTGATTTGATTATTTTCTTTACAGTGAATGAGTTTAACTTAACACCCACTCTGTTTTATTTAAAGCAATTAACCTTACTAAGGTTAGCAAACATGTTTTGCACCTCTCCCTTAATAGCCAGCTCTATTGCAGTTACCAACTAGTGGCATTTTATCTTTAAGTAAAATACTTTTTTTTTTTTTTAATCTGCCAAAATGAGTAACGTTTATTATTCAGTTTCTGTTTATAGTTTTTATAGCCATTTGGTTTACACAAAGCAAGAGAGAGGAAATGAGAACTCTGAGAACTTCATCTCTTTTCTCTCTGTCATCTGCCGTCTTTCACCTCTTGAGCCATTGACTTGAATGTAATTGGAATCCTTGTTCAGTTAGTTGGTGTAATGTTACTGTGGCACAGATAGATAGGCTCATTCGAAGCATTTCCAGACCAAAACTTGTGCTTTTAGTTTCATACACAATGTTGTGGAGTTCCTCTGTTGTGTAACCTTTTTGTTTTCCTTTTGCAAATTTTATGATCATCTGACTGGTATTCTTACTTGTTTACATTAGGAAATGCAAATTGAAATGTTTAAAAATAAAATCAGCAATGACTTTTCAGAACGTTTTTTCAAAACTTTTCCAAAGTTAAAGTTTCCAGTCTGCATCACTACGATTCTAAAAATGGAGTAAAATCCTCCAGGTTATGAGAGATATCAGGATAAATCTTTACAATACATTCCACTTTTTCCCTTTGCAAAACAGATCATAGCTCACTAACTTTTTTTCTTTTCACATCTCAAAATATGGATGTTTGTCTCAGAATAGATATGTAATTTATTGTTTTTTCTTTTACAAAATCCTTTCCAAATAAATGACATCTACATCCAAATAATATGTGAGAGGACAAAGTTATACTGCTTCCTCATTAATTACTAGATTGTAAGTAAATGCAAGCCAAGAGGCCTTCCCATCTTTGATAATTATTTATAAGCAGCAACGTTGTCTGCGTTACAATCCCCTGCAGTTAAACAGGATTTCACTAATATTTCCAAACAAAGACAAAATAAATACCGAGCTAGAGTTTTAGACTGTTTATATTAATAATCCTTTTCTATTGATTAGTATGGTTAGCATTCCAGAAGTATTCCTTTTTTGCTGGAATTTTGATTTACCCTGTCTGTTTTTGTTTTTTACCATTTTGCTATGGCACTGGGCGTTTATGTCAGGGGACCATGAGCACAACCTCCTCCCATGTCAGAAGTGCTGAAAGAGGTCTCAGTCAGTTTAATTCCCATTTTGAACTTAAACGCTGTAATTTTCAGCAGTAGGATGATAAATGAGGAGTTTGTCACTTTAAAACGTGTCGATATTCACATTTAATTTATTGAAAAGCTGTAACTGTTCCAAAGTGTAAAAAGGTATTTTGCCTTCATGGACCTTCCTGGTCTACTGCTTTCTAGGAATGAGAATAAGCGTCTCAGCTGCGGTGGGGAGTAAATCCCATGGTTTTAGCCATAAATGTGTAATCATTTCACAACATTTATACAGATAAACTATATTATAATCTCTTCAAAGTAAGAGGACATTTGTAACACTCCCAGACATTAAACAAAGAAAGGCTGAGAGGTCTGTTCCATAGGGTCATTATCCACACACACACCAGCAGCGCCTCAGGAATCGTGGCTGTTTTTTATTTGTATTTCAGAACATATTGGTTTAAAATAAAACATTGTTTATTTGTTTACTACACTATGTTCAATAAAAACTGTAGACTTTTGTTTTTGAATGAAGGATATAATTCTTCTCTGCCCATAGACTGCTGTAAATGGATGCCGATGATGCAGTTAGCATAATATGAGCTTTAGACAATTTTAACTGATAAGACTGAATTATTTGTAAATCCTCAGCACTCTTTCTACACAGAACACCCTCCAAAAGTTCCACCTTCATTTTAAGGACATTTACTTGATAAATACCCTGGTTATTTATTCATTTATTTTTTTTTAAGTTGTTTTCGTTGGCAAATTGGCCACTTTATTTTTTTTGCTTGCGTTACCACTTTCCCCCCCAACCGTTTTGGTTTTTTTTTTGCCTTTTTTTTGTTTGGAATTTTGATTTTTTTGTTTGGAACTTGGTTGACCAGGGATTCTTTTTCTGCCAAGGTATCATTTGAACCCACATTCAAGATTATAAAATATTACAGGATGCATATAAAGGCATTGTTATCTCAACTTCTAAAAAATACAACAAAATAAAAATAAAGTCATATATATTAAAAGCTAAAATACAAAATGTCTGTAAAATAAAAAGTCAATATGTGTATAATTTCCTTGTGTTCATCTGTTTGAAAAACATTTCACATTCTTATTTAATCCAGTCAAGCTGAACTAATTGAAAGCTGTCACACTGACGTCTCTTTTGAGCTTTTTCTTCTCCCAGCTTCACTTGTTCTTGAAAATCGACTTTTAATAATGCTGTTAACAAACTTGAGACAAAACCGGGCATTCTTGCATGCAAGTTAGACAACAAGGGAATAAGAACAAAGCAGTGAAGTTATTAAAAGACAGACATAACTTGACAGTTTTACGTTTGTAAAGCCTTAACTTAATAGGAATGAGACATTCACTGCTTGAAAGGGGACTAGTAACATTATGTTGAATAACATTTATTGTGTTTTTTTTTTTTTTTACCATTATTTTCCTTTAAGGTCATTCTTCAATCGCGTGATTACAATGCTTTGTCCATGAGTGTCATGGCCTTTGTTGCTATGATCTACCCCCTGGAGTACATGTTCCCTGTCATCCCGTTGCTCCCTACATGTATGGCTTCTGCTGAGCAGGTAAGTGTAAAAATGAAACGCATGGAAATAACAAGTCTGAGAAACGTTTGAAATTAGCTGCCTATTAAAACTGTAAACACCATGTGTTGTTGGAATACTAACTTTATGTACAAACTGGTTTTGCTTTCTCCTCCTCACAGCTTCTTCTCGCTCCCACTCCCTACATTATCGGTGTTCCAGCCAGCTTCTTCCTCTACAAATCGGATTTCAAAATGCCAGACGATGTTTGGCTTGTTGACCTCGACAGCAGTAAGGTGTGTGTGTGTATGTGTGTGTGTCACACAATGTTTTGCACATCCTGTCACTCCAGTGGCATGTTTTTACCAAATGCTGCTCCAAGATGGTGTCAAAAATAAAGCAGGAAATTGAAGGCCAACTATATAACCCCATTGAAGTACATTTTTTGTGGATTATTCCCTTCCTATTTAGAGATCATGTTAACAAAGTAAATTTTTAATCATATGTCTTATGTGGCTTGCAGGTTATAGCACCCACCAATGCAGAGAATCTGCCCCCTCTGCCAGAGCCTGAAGCAGGCGAACTAAAGAAGCATCTAAAACAGGTAATCAGCCCTTTTTTTTAAAAAAGTCAATTTCATTCAACTGCCCTGTGGCAGCCAGAAACCAGTGATCCCAGTGTTTTTATATGGCTGTTTCTTTTTACTGTGACTTGACCACACTCGTATACATGTAAAAATTCTCTTTCAGCAATTTGAGGAGTAGGTGGCTCCTTCATCATCTGGGTTGTATGTATTGTAGATGAGTGTGCGAGATTTTAAAAGGGCTTGTTTTTAGTGCACTAACATGTTATTATTATTTTTCTCTTTTCTTTTTGTTTCCATTTTGTTTGCATGCTCTAGCTGTTGGAGGTAAAGTCGGATACTTGGACCCAATAAACCTTTTATTGTTACTGATGGCAACCAGTTTCCCCCTATAAGCCTACTAAATAATTTCAGAGTCTGGTTCTGATTCATGAAAACAGCTTTATATTCAGTTCCTTTATTTTTTTTATGTAAAAACCACAAACTTTCATGGCTTTTACTGTGATTTTACACATGTAGTGAAGCTAAATGAAAATTGGCCCTGATTTTTGAAATTTTGTACAAATACAAATCTGTGGACTTTGGTGTGTATGTGTTCACCAAACGATACCTCTAAAGGAAATTATGTCCCACTGATTGCCTTTTGTAAAAATCTTAACACAATTTCTCAACATCTCTGAATATCTCACAAAGCAATGTTCAATTCATCTGAAAAACAAATTGCAAACCTAGGAAGAAATGGACACCCATGTACACTGGCAGACCCGAACAGGACAGTATTAATTAGAGAAGCCACTAAGAAACCATAGGTAATGCTGGAGGAGCTTCTGAGATCTTGAGCTCAGGTTTACACTCCACAAACTTTTTTTTATTATGAAAGAATGGCAATAAGACAACCATTGCCAGAGGGAAAAAATACACTTCTTTCTACTGCACATGATCCTAAATCTATCATCCCTTAGGTTAAATGGAGTGGTGGAAGTATAATGCAGTGGGAATACTTTTCTTCTTTTCAGCAGACATACAAGTTGGTCACTGTTGACAATGAGGTGCCTGGAGCAAAACTTAACTGTGATGAAAGATTGGATCTCTTGGTAAAGGTTGACATTCCAACAGGACAACAACCCCAAACATACATGTGTTTGAAAACCCATTCAAAGTCCAGATCTAAATCTAATTTCAAATCTGTGGCAAGACTTTAAAATTAGAGAGCACTGAGCAAAACTGTCAGTTTCTACATGTGCAAGATTTGTAGAGATAATATCCCCCAAATACCTGCAGCTTTATTTGCAGAAACAGGTGGTTCGTCTTGCATTGAAATGGAGAAGCTGAATAAATATGCTCACCCCACTTTTTTCAGATTATTTCTAAAAAAGTCTTCCTTCCGCTTCCAGTAATGCAGTACTTTCTGTTGATCTACTTCAAATAATTCCAGTAAAATAAATTGAAATTTGTAGTTGTAACATGAGAAAATTTGAAGAATTTTGAGTTTTATAAAACTGCTGCAAGGATTTTAGTTCCACAGTATAAACGTATAATGGCCAATTTGAAAAATTGGCCATTATAAAATTGTGTATTACTGCTGGACCCTACGAACAAACTTTATTTGCCCTCTGTATCTGTTGAGTCTCAAATGAGTTTGAAAACAAATTCAAATGCCCAGATCTTGTACATGCTTGGCTCTGACTTTTTACCCTTTGTCATCCTATATTAAACCTGTACAAGCAATTAATATGGGACTGTGGACAACCCCACCTGCTGATATCCTTCTCAAACCTTCCAATCTATATTGGCTTGATATTCATAATATGTGCTATTTTTTTTTATTCATTTATTTATTTATTTTTTTTGCACTTATTGGGATTGCTAATTGGTACAGCTATTATGCTTCAAATTTCAAAAGTACTATTTAAATTTCTCTTTGAGTTGGAGCAGAGACTTTGTTTTTTGATGTTTTTGTTTTACAATCACACAGAAAAGTAAAATGTAAAAAATATATATTAATTAAATCTGAATTTCTTTCAAAGTATTTGAGTTTTAAGTGTTTACATGAAGCTTGACTTCACATACAAGTTCAGAATCTTATTTTGTTTAAGATTATTTTGGAGAGTGCTTGTTTTTTTATACCACTATATGCAAAGCTTCACAACCCACTTTACTTGATCTAAATGCACAAATTAACTCAAGAATCTGCATAATTTTTCCCCCCCACAAATGCAAGATATCTTCCAACTTACTTAAAGATATGGATCGTTCCTAATTATACCAGTTCTATCTTTATCAACCCACTTTACTGGCAAAACACTGTATTTAGTTGCTCAGAGGCTGTTTTGCCTAGCACAAATTTTCACAGGATAAAACTCAATTTGACTATTCATTTTAGTCATCAATTGGTTTCATCCACCTTGAATCAGAGCCAGTTTTATAGCTGTGTGTGGTTAGCAGCTCTTTCTTTGTGTGTGTGACTGAGAAGCTGGTTTGTAGGAGTGTGCTAAGCCTCAGTTTTTGCTAGCATATATTTGGAAATAAGCTCACAATGGTTTTTCTGTGAATGTAAAACATGTCACAGAGGAATGTTTCACTGATTTTTCTAAAGACTTGGATGCCGTAGCATAATGCTGCTTTATGAGAGCCTCTGAAAATACTTGCACTCGGCTCTTCATTTTACAAATAAATCAGTCCTGCAAGAGACTGATTCATTTACTTTTGTAAATCTCAGATTGTGTGTTTTTTTTTTTTAGAAAATGGGAATTAGTTTCATTTTTTCCATTTTCTGTAGATGCAGAGGTGTGCAAGCATTTTATGTATTTCTGAAAAGATCTGCTGTTTTGTACTGTCATCTCCTCTCCATTGTAACCACTGGGTTTTCCCAGTTGGTGACCATGGATGTTTGTCCTGTCTCTCTCAAAGGCTGGATTCTGATGGTGAATTCTGGCTTTTGATCAAGTTATTGACTTGTCGGTTTCTCAATGTCTTATCATATTTGGTATAAAATCATCTCAACTTCTTCATCAGCCTTTTTCTCTGTCTTGCTTTCTCAATGTCTCTCTAAATTTGAATCCTCTTTGTTTCCACACTTTCAATAAAAATATTATCCAACTCAAGTCAGTTGTAGAATTTACAAACAAAATGACAGAGCTAGAGTTGTTTCACTACAAAACTCTAGTATAAACCCTTTTCCTCACAACTTTAACTTTAAATTACTCACATGTTGGTGGCAACAAAATGTACTTACTTGCTGTCAGCCAAGCAGAAAAAGTGGGAAGTACTTCTAAAAGGAGACAAAGAAAAGAAAGTGAAAAGGCAGATGCTGCTACCCTTCCATCATGTGATGTTCCAGTGTCTGTCACAAAACTGTCATCTCCAGCCTACATGTGATTCTCCTGGCATCTCTCTTATTCCCCTTCCTAGTGTCTGGTTAGATTGACCGTGATCACCCAAAAGCAGATCTTCTCCTCTGAAAATAAGGTTACTCATTTCTCCTCCTGTGGAATGTGTAATGCCCATGCACGGAAATCCTCTCTCACACATTAGTTTGCCTGTCATTAATTATTGTCTCTTGTTCTCTTGACCTATAGAAAATGCTAAAGAACATTTCAGAATGTCGCTGGACATTGTTTCTGATACACTGCTTAACTCTGGCTTGAGCATGTATGAATGTGCGTGCATCTGTTTTTGGCATAGTGAGTGTTCTCTTAACCAAAATAAGACAATAAAAGCTTATCTGTTTATCCCTTTGACAAAGTTAACATTCATCCTGACCCAGCAACTAAATGTTCCATTATGCTAAGCTAAACATTGACTCCTGAGACTGCAGCAGTTCCCTCTAAGCAAACCATGCATAGTGACTTACTTCCTCCTGTTTCTCCTCTCTAAAACGGCACACCCACCACAGGCATCAACATGTGTAAATTTGATCTTTGATGACCTTATTTATTGTTGAGTCAAAACCATAAAGATGGGCAATCTTTGGATTGGGACTAATTTATAATGTTGTACCTACAATTATGCAGCTTCTACTTCAAATTAAGTTTGTCGTCTTCCTTCAAAATTGTTTAGGTGTTTCCAATAAGCAAAAGACTTAACATCTGTTTAAATAAACCTCATATTACCAGGTTTTAATGTAAAATTCGACACCATTTCCAATGACCACTGCTGTCTTAGAGTTACTGAAATAGAAAGCTTTATAAAAGCACACATTGCAGACCACGCATGTTCTCAGTCACCCCCAATACAACCTATGAAGGGTTTTGTTGATGGATGGAACTAGATAGTTGATGGTGACATTTCAATAGATGTTTTAAACTGGTCAAGTAAATTGTTCAATTGATCTTACAAAAATGAGGACAAGGTCCTATAGTGACTGCTGGAAGGATTCACCTCCTGAAACCTATCAACGACCGCTACCAGATTCCTATTGAGGCAGATGTTCAGAAACAATTATTAGGCTGATAAACACCTGTGGCAGCCAGCACTGAGATTTCAGTTTTCACAGTATGGCACACTTGAAGATCTCCAGGCGTACACCATTACTGACTCAAAAGCAACAGTTGGTTCTGCTTTAAATGTCAATCAAAATAAGAGTTATAAGCATATGTTATCAAGAACACTGTGCTTACTGTGAAGCAGGGCAGTGGCTCCCTGATTCTGTGGATGGACTTTCCATCATCTGACATTGGAATCCTGCAGCATTTGGATGACAAGATATACAGGGATTGTATAATTCTAAGATGGCAGTAAATAACACAACAATTGTGCAACACTGTTTTTTATTTAATAGCTGCTTGTTTGGGCACTTTGCCAATAAGCTTAATTTGCAGTGGGGGTTGAATAATTTTAGATGCAAATATATTATCTCCCTTGTTGGTGGTTACAAATAATAAATGTACCTACATTATATTCCATTAAACACAATTTCTAGAAGTTGTTGATGCCTGTAGTGGGAGTAGTCATCACAGCATTGTTATTAGATCCATAGCGTCTTTTGTAATTTGTATCACTGGTGCCTTTTAGGCATTGGCCAGCATGAGTTTGAACACACAACCTATTCTGAACCTGGAGAAGTTCCAGGAAGGCCAGGAGATGACCCTGCTCCCTCCAGGACGAGACAAGGCTTCGCCATCCTCCACCGAGTTCAACCCTCTGATATACGGCAATGACGTTGATTCCGTTGATGTGGCCACCAGGCAAGTAGTAAACTTACGTTTTCATAAAAACGTACGTTAGTACTGTTGGAACATTGAGCAGTATTAGTATGCTTTGCCATGAGGATAGATTCCACTTTTGAAGACGGTAAGGTGACCCCTTTTAATCAAAAATACAAATTTGAGATCACTTCCTGTTCTTTGATTTATTTTTTTAAAGACTGGCAACACTACAGAAAAGTCAGAATACTGCAACTTATTAAAGATGAAAATAGAAGATTAGCTATGAAAAAAAAAAACAGAAACAACAATCCAGCAACTTGGTGTGTTTTCTACCACTTCCGTTAGTGTGCTGCCACCACCTTGTGGTAGTAACAACACATTACATACAATTTATGTTAAAAACAACCTTTAAGGATTAACTTCTGTGTGCGAGTTGGCTAAATTGACATGCCAGAATGACTATGCAAAGCTTTTAAAATCAGTGTTAGCCCAAACACGATTATAGAGTTTTTTAGGTTAATCTGCAGCCTTATTTTTTATTCTAACATTGTACCAGCTATAATATCACATAACATGATTTACCTCAATTAAAACATCTTAATTTTCTTTTTCATTTCAGGGTTGCCATGGTGCGATTCTTCAACTCTCCCAATGTCCTCCAGGGCTTCCAAATGCACACGCGTACTTTGCGGCTCTTTCCGCGACCAGTGGTCGCTTTTCAGTCTACGTCGTTTCTTGCGTCTCGCCCACGCCGCTCCTGCTTCGCCGATAAACTGTCCCACACCCAGGCGGTGGAATTCTATGGAGAGTGGGCACTCAATCCCACTAACCTTGCTTTTCAGAGGATACACAACAGTAAGACTCATTTAACATGGTAATAATCTGTTGATGAATCGTTTTGAATTGAATTGACCACCAAGCTGCTGTTTTTATCTGTTTTAGACGTATATGATCCATCTTTAATTGGAGACAAGTCAAAATGGTACGCACATCAGCTACAGCCCGTGGTCTACAGAGTCTATGATGGAAGCTCCCTGCTGGTGGAAGCTATGGCTGGTCCATTGGAAGATGAAGGCAATGAGTCTGATCCTACAGACAGGTTAGGAAACCAGGTCCATGTCTGATTTGGCTCATTTGTAACATATTTGTTGAGCAGCTTCAGATATTCTGTTCTTCGTTTTGTCTCAGTGGTAGTGACAGTGATGGATATGATGACTCCAGCTCTTCCTATTCTTCACTTGGGGACTTAGTGAGCGAGATGATTCAAGGCGACATCCAGGGGGATACACCAAGTATGATCTTTTGATTCAAAACCAACCCGTGCAGTATGAATAGTTTTCTTTTTTTGGCATCGTCATTGAGTACTGTCTGTCTCTTAGGTTTGGATCCTCCGACTCATGCTGCACTAGGCGATGCCAGCGAGGTTGAGTTTCAAGACTTGCATGATTTAAAGGATAGCCATAGTGTGGATGGTCCTTCTAGTGGGGAAGGAGCTGCTGAACAGTCAGACGGACAGCCTCTTCGTTCAAGCTCCAGCACAACTGCAAGCTCAAGCCCTAGCACAATCATCCAAGGAGTCAACCATGTGTGTGACTATTTCATTCAACTTTACATTATTTTTTTCATACAACTCTCTTATGTGTTGCTAATAAGAAATGATTTACACAATGCATATGTATCTGTGTTGACAGGAACAAGCTGAAGCACCTGAGATTGAAGCATCAGCAAGCGCCGCTTTGCAGAACCCAGTCCCTGGAATCGGCAGTCAGCCGTTTCTCAGACCAGCTGCAGATTCTGGTCTGGTGGATTCTGTCAACAAAAAGCAAGAGTATGACAACCCATACTTTGAGCCTCAGTATGGCTTCCCCACTGAGGAAGACGCGGAAGAAGAGCAAGTGGAATCTTACACTCCTCGGTTCAACCAGAACCTCAATGGCAACAAGTGTGTACATGCAGCATTTAGATGCTCTTTCTCTCATTATCCAAGCTATGTTCGTGTCATGGAGTTCTTGATCTTACCGTCCATTTTTGCGTGAACCTGTGTGTGTGTGTGATTAATATCTCATGTGACCTTTCTTTTGGTTTCAGGGCTCAGCGGCCTTTACGTCCCAGCAGCCTGAGGCTCCCAGGAGAGTCTGATGGAGAAGGAGACTCACGTAACAGCTCCCCCAATTCCACCATCTCCAACAGCAGCAATGATGGATTTGGTGGACTTATGTCTTTTGCCAGTAAGAATAAATCAAGTATCAGTGTAGATGTACTAATGTAGCTTCACTGATTACTATAGAATCAACAGAAGAAAGTTAAAACGTCCAGATGGGAAAACTGCCCCCTTCCACATTGACAGACAAGATGGCTGGCAGTTCTCTTGTTTTGTTTTTTTATGATGATGATTTGTTTGTTGTAATAAACAGCATCCAGTTAAATGTGTCAAAATGGCAAATTTAAAGTTAGTATTGCAAATGCTCAATTTAGTCCGTTAGCTACAAAACACCCTTCACGGGTTAAAATTGCCTCATTTTATTTCAACGGAAATGAAAAAAAAAATCACTTTTTATCTGGACAGACATTCCTACTGCTACTTATATAATATAGTGTTGTTCATTACATTTATTTTACATTTTAACATCTAACATTTTTTTATTTCCATGCATAGCCTCAATCATAAATATAGCATAAACACTCCCTTAATCAGAATTCAAGTGATTACTGCACAAAATTTTATCCTTTTTTGTTGTTATGCTCTTTATAGGGTAATATTGTACGAAGCTGAATGTAGGTGGTTAATTAGTTGTGTTGGCTGCTTAATAGATCTTGTATCTTACTGACTATAGTTTTAGTAAGAGTGATAGGTGCCTCTCATTTTGCTTTGACACCACAATTAGACTTTTTGGTCACAACCAGGAATATTTCTGGTTGTGAAAAAACCTTTCTTGGTGAAATGAAAGAAGCTACGGCCTTCCTTAAGCTAGCTGATTGACAGTGCGCAACAACAGGCAGGATGAGGTGATCCTGTCACCCTGTCACTAATCAAGTCTCATTTAATGGACTTGAATAGTACCAACAGTATTTGATCATACTTTGCTTAGTGATTGTCTCTTTGATCCTTCACCAGGTAATCTTTACAAGAACCACGGCACCAGCTTCAGCCTGTCCAATCTGGCTCTTCCCAACAAAGCAGCCCGGGAGAAATCAACACCTTTTCCCAGCCTGAAAGGTAGGAGGGAACTAATGACTATTACACAGATTCAAGTTGTACACAAGGTCTGTTTCTGCCATCCTACGATAACTTGATCCTACTTGCTCAATTTTTTTAATATTTATGTTACAGATTTTAATACATCTCCAGCTGTTACAGATTAAGAGCTGAACTATATACGCTAAATGTCAAAAAGAAAACATTTTTATTTGTTTGTAAATTTGTTTGTTCTTTTCTGCCTTCTCTGACATTTTTTGGGGTGTAAAAGAATATTTAAATTTTGATGTTGAGGAGGAAATGGAGCAAGCAGGTTTGTAAAATGATTTTAAAGCTTTTCTCTCCTTGCACTGGATTGCCAAACATACATGGCACTATTTAAAGGAGAATATTGAGGAAACGTGAAACATTTTCTCTCAGGAAAATCCACTCCAAAGCAGACTTTATTGTGTTGTCAAAAGGAATAACTCAGCATTTCTTTGTCTTGTACAGTTTTTTTTTGTTGTTTTTTTTTTCACTCCACTGACTCCTAATTTGTTGGTGTACGCTTAGGTGGAGAACTGGGTAATATGGATAAAGAAAAAAAAAATCACAGTATTTCTTCCTGTGTTTAAAAGTTTCAGTAACTATCATAACACATTTTTAAATGAATCAAGTTTCAAGACAAACTAAAAAAAAAAAACATTGTGGGTAAAAGAATGAACACTTCTCAACTACCAATAAATTGATGAACATATAACATTACATACATATAACATAGTGCCTGTTAGTTTTCTCTGGGTTAGTATAAACTCTGTTTAGGATGGATTTTCTCTTCAACTGAGAGAAAAATAAACAACAGATGAATCATGGTGAAGATACTCAATAGCTCCACTCATTGTGGAATAGCTGCCATTAAAAGTGTTCTGTTCCTTTTGATCGTGATTTGTTTTGTCTTTGTTGTTCAGATTCCCCTGACAGTCCGGGTATGTTATGTCTGGTGTGATAGTTTGTCCTTGACTAGACATTTCTGTGACCTTACAAAGTGACACGTTCCTGCCTTGCATCCTGTTCTCAGAGTAGGACTGAGATATAAGTTACACCTTTAGCATCCGCTACATGTTTATGTTTACTTTCCCTTTTTGCTCCTCTGTTATTCCTCTTTGTGTCACTGTTGAAAGTCTTTTTTTTTTCTGTAACTGCAAACATTTCTTGATGTGGCATCTATATCTTTCTACCTTAATTTTGTCAATTAATAAAATGCCATTTACTTTTTAGTTAATGTTCACAGAAAGATCTGTATGTAGTTAATGGAATAATATCAAACCTTCCCTGACATTTTTTAGTTGTTGCCTTATTTGTGTGCTTGGTGATATTTGCTCTTGGTTATTACTAAACTTCTAAAAGCATTTGTCTTTTAAGCAAGATATTTAATTTAGTTAGTTACTCTACTGCTTATCTTTTTGTGTTTTGTTCTCATTAAAAGCCTGTCTCCCTTATTGGGGGAGGGGGAAATATACATGTGCATACTTTCTAAGGATTTATCCCTATTTATTATAACTGTTAAAATGTCCAGCATCGTTCACACAGTTCAGCAGTGTTGTGTACATCGCCAACATATTTACAGTGTACTCACCAGCTGTAAATGATAATCGTCTTACTAAAAACTTGACTGTTGTTCACATTTTCAGTCATATCCAGACTCATGAGTTCATGCTATTTCTTTTTTCTGTTTACCTTCTGTTTTTTAGTTTTTTGGTTGCACTTTTGCATCATTTTAAGTATGCATGTCTGTTTGTTGGGTTGATGTTCGGACTGGTTGTGTCTGGGCCGGTGTCCCTCTTTCTGTTCACCTTTTCGCTGCACTAATCCTGAGTTTTGTGTGCAGTATTTGGGCTAAATTCTCTAATGGAGATAATTACAGAGGCCGGCCCGGGGAGCGGAGAAGGTGGGTTCTGCCCCTTTTATTGAGTGAGCTGCATGCTTCTCCAAGCCAGTCAATTACATCTTCCCCAGCATTTCCACCATGTCTTCCTCTCATGTCAGTCACTGTGTGCCTCATCAGAAGCCGTGAAAACTCAGTGTTTTGTCTGGTCATATTGTCATTTCTAATGACCTTTCTTATTTCAGTCTGTTATTTCACCTCATAAAGTGTTTGGCTTCATTTCTAAAGCTAAACTCATCACAGTTAAGTTGCAGAAAAATAATATAACTTTAGATTTAGGTTCTACATTAAGTCGGTGAATAACCCACCAGTTAGCCATCAAGAAAAAAAATAACTTTTAAATGCTGGATAATAATATTAGTGACCTACCATCTTTTGCTACTCCTTTCATGCTCCTTCGGAGTACAAAATGTGGGGTTTGGCTGAATCTTGCTGCACTGTAACTGTTTTGAGAACAAGAAGCCATGACTGCAGTAAAATAAAATAATAAACTAAGCTGAAGTCAAGGTTTTGTTCAGCAAGATAAAAGCAAGTGGTTATTTTGAATTCACCTCCCACATCTCTATTCCTGGAGGGATTTGGAGAAACGAGGAAAATGCTTGTTTACAAGACACATGCAAAAACATTCTTCAAAAGGTTTGGATCAATAAAACGATACAGGGGTGGGATTTGTTTATCAGTGTGATTTGAGATTTCATTTTCTTTATGTTTATTTCATTTTCTTTATGTTTATTCTGAATTGAATACCCTTTTTATATATATATACCTTTTATATAAAAACACAAAGGCCCATTTAAAATATTTTCTCAACAAACGTCATCCTGATCTCCCAGAATTTAGGAAAATATCCTTGTCTTACATCTGAAGGATTTGGAACCATTAACTGTTCTCTGTCAGAAAATCCTGAAGGAAAATGTCTGACAGTAAGTCTGAAGTTTAGCTCAGTCACACTGGGGTTCTGCAGGAGAACAATCATCCAAAGAGCACCAGCAAATCCAATTGTTCGGAAAAACAAAATGAAGCTTTTGGAGTGACCTAGTCAATGTTTGGACTTGAATCCAATTGAGTGTCAGAATGTAAATGATTCCTTTCTTGTCTGAAAATACTGGGTCTAAATTAAAACCAGTCATGGAAAGAAGAGGGACTCAAAGTTCCTTCTCAGCACCTGAAAAGACAAACTGCTCTTTATTACAAACTAAAGGCCACGACTGTTAGGCTTAAGATATACTTTCTTTTTTTCAGATTGGTTTGGGTAGTTTTTTTGTGTAATAATTGAAATGGTTGCATGCAGATTTAAAAAAAAAAATCTGCAATTTGTTTATGTGTGATTTTTGTCTATTAAAATGAATTTGGTCTAAAATATTAAAACGTAATCAGCACCATAAGTTCTTCATGCTGCAAAGGATCAAGAACCCCTCTGTTCACACAGGGAAATGATTGGTCCCCTGATTATTATTGTAATAATGATGATAAAGTAATTATGAAAGTATTTTCTGCACCACTTCATGCTTTTGATATTTAACTTTTTTTCACAGTGAGTTTTGCGTTGTGGCCTCTAGGTGTCGCCAAAGGGGCCTATAAAAGAATAGACGAATGTACAGCAGCCTTGGCATTGCCATGAGGTTGTGCACATTTCTATGATCAGTTTATTATGTATGTAAACTTTAGCATGGAAACGTGTTCAACAAAGACAGTGTGCACTGTTCGTACATTCGGCTCTGATGTGGGATTTTAGTGTGTCCTATAAACACATCCATATTGGTAAATCCAAAAATTTGCAATGAAATAACTGTACACAAACATAGTTGCTGTACTCATATTTGGTTGAGTCATATATAAGTCCTCATTAGCTGTAAATTGAATAAAAAAAATAATAAACCAACTCAGTCCCTCTAAAGCAATAGAAGTGTTCCTACATGGAAAATAATGTGGATGGTACTGGATACGAACTCTTACATCAGTTAAATCAAAAAGCCCAAGAAATTATCTCTATGACCCTCATTGGAAAAGCAATAAGGGTTTTTCCTTTTCCCTAACCCTTTCTTGTTTCTCTTTCCAGTAGAGTACTACTCAAACCAAACCTGTATACTCTATTTTAGGAAAGCAGAGAGAGTTTACTGTAGAGTGATTGACAAGATGCAATGAGCCTTTTGAAAGCAGAGATCTGCCCAAGGTCTGTGAGGATTTTGTTAAATGCTTGAATGACTGCACTTTGGTTAAAGAAATGACATGAAGGTGGCAGCTGGAATGCTTGCTTTAAAGATTTGGTTCTTTATTCTCATTGAAATAAGTAAATGAGGGAAGTGACACTGGCTGGCTGGAAAAGAGCAGAACACCAAGCAGAAATGCTGTATTTATCCTGAGGATGTCATACTACAGGTTGTAAAGGATAATCCACATCTTCCACTGGATAAATGAGAACTGAATCATGGCAGTTATTGATTTCACTTTCAATAAAGTACCAACAATTTTAGAAGACAAGTTTACAGCGAAGGGAGGTGGAAGAGTTGTGTTTTGAAGGTGTGTAATAATTGCTAAACCAGATTTATCACAACTGACACAGGGTATGAAGGAGGATAAGAATATTTGAAAACCTGTAAGATCAGCTTCTTCATTATACTTTTTTTCTCTGAAACTTTCTTGCTTCTCTTCGAGTGTTTGGCAGGCAGCCTTAATCTAAACGGTATTTAGTGCCAGCTGTTTGCTGGTTCTGTAAAAGTCTCATGGCAGCAGATGCTCACACAAGACACAAATGACACTGTCCAAAATGCTAAAGGTCACAGTGATGGAAGCACAGATGAAGAAGGGAGGAAAGAAGAAAACTGGCATATGTCCCACCTGATATTATCACAATATTTACCATTATTGACATTGCAAAATTTGTTAATATCATACAGCCCTTACGCTAAGTGGCCTTTATATTTGAGTAGACTGAGTGGTGTTAGTTATATGGATGGAGACAAAAATTGGATTGTTCCCCAGTCCTCATACCTTTTGTGTGTACAAGCTTTACATTGTTGATTTTGATATTTTCAGGACATCCTAAAACTAAATGTACACAGGGCAAAAGTTAGCTATTATTCTCAGACACTGGTTCTTCAACAACTACATTTTAGGTGTAAATCATCATTTAGTATACGAAGCTTTATATATAATATGGTAACACAATTGTTTACACACTGGGAATTTTCATAGCAGTTGCTAAGTTTTTATTATTGGTTTTTAGAAATGAGAATTTTACTTTGCATTTTTATACACATTAAATTGAGGTCTGTGAACAAAACTAATATCAGTTCTAAATTTACTTCCAGCCTGTAATTTTATGCACCTATCAAACAGTGGCATACATTTGAATTAGTATTTTATTTAATGAACAGATATGCAATAGTAATGAACAGATATGCAATAGTAATTGTGAATGTTGCGATAAAAAAAAAAGGACTTGTAATAAATAAACTAATAATTAACGTGTTGTATTTCTACTTTGGGCTCAAAGTAAGCAGACAGCCCAGATAATGAATTGTCTCACCGAGCACTGGAAGAAATGAAATAAAATCAAAGATATCTATATGGGCAATAAAGTTAAATTACAAAATAGTTTTCTGGCTGCGGTTTTTGCATTGTGCACTTTAACTGTAGCTTTAATGACTTGATGACCTCATAAAGCGTATACCATTTAAAACAGTTTATGCTACATTAAATAATTTTCACTAAATCTAACCCAGACATAAAAAGATGCTTAAATACTTAGTAAAACGTTATTGCCGTCCATGCAATTCTTTGCTATATGCATTTTGTGTACAGTAATATTATGATTATAGGCTTGTAATATTAATATATATAATGAGAAGTATAGATTACTTCTCATTGTATGGTAGTGTTGAGTAGCTTATCGTGGTGTAGAGTTTTGTGTAAAATGATCTAAATTAAAATGTCTGTTTAAAATATTTAAGTTTTTCACTGTGAGATGAGAACTAAAACTGAGAGGTTAAGGTTTTGGCTTTTATTGTGAATTGATTTTTTTTTATATATTACTTGTATTTGTAAGAAATTATAATAGTAATCCTCTTGGATCCACTGTTAGATAATACATAATGATTGATATCTAGAATTAAAAGAAATTAAACCACAATGTGTTGCTTTCAGTGGTGTTCAGAAATATTTTGAACACCATATTTTCAAAATATTTCAAAAATATTTTCATTTCATTCCTGACTGTTTGATAGGTGCATAAAATTACAGGCTGGGAGTAAATTTAGAACTGATATTAGTTTTGTTCACAGACCTAAATAATTTGTAATAATTTCTGTGTCATGCATTTAAACTTGTCTAAACAGAGAAAAGAAAACTGTCTTACTTATTTCATATTTAAAGTTGGATTTACAGTTTAGTCTGTTTAGCTCAACGTCCCTCCTGCCACTGCTTTGAAGTTGATTTTAATATATGAAAGAACATGCAATTAATCCATCTCATTTTATATATGGTTTTGCTTCACACAAAAAAAGAACACTTTGATCTTTTGTTGACTCCTTGGTATAAACAGCAGTTGAGTCTGTTGCTGGTGGTGTGAATGGTGCAGATCAGACACCTGACTCGCATCCTGTCACTACTAACACTTCTATTTAAAACATTATAATTTAGCTGTTTTTCACAGATTGTCAGGCTCTCTGCATTTTAGCAATTCAGTATTATAAACTTCATTTTCACCTCATTGTTTTCTTTTGTGCATGTCATTTACTAATTACTACCGACGCTGTCCTTCCACTGACCTTAACTACTTTATGCTGCTAATGTGTAATGCCCTCACCAAGAGAGCCAAATGGATTCTTGTGTGTGTGAGTGAGTGTGCATTTTGTGTGTTTGGTTTGTCCTTTATTTCTCTTGTAATAATAGGCTTTGCCCCTGTAATATGTTTGTCCTGCAGTAGATAATTCCCAAATGTTTCTGTCCTCTGTACACAATGGTGCTTGTAGCCCTGTGTGACTTTATAAACACAGCAGTTTGAAAATAGTTTCCAGCTTTTTAAATTCCCATTGAGTCCAGTCCATTTGAGTGCTCTTTTTTTGTGCGTTTCTGATTGTGAGGGTGTTATTTGATTATTTTTTTTTGCAGGGGCGCGTGCACCCCGAGCACTTGTGGACCAAAAGTCTTCAGTGATCAAACACAGCCCAACTGTGAAGAGAGAATCTCCCTCACCGCAGGGTCGGGTCAACAACACAAGGTACCTGAAGCTTTTGCCTCACATCATCAGCAATCAAAGATGTTAGACAAAATAGGGATGATTGTAGTTTACTTCAAAAGCTGCAAAATTAACCTAATGACTTGTTTTGACCCAGTGAGAACCAGCAGTTTTTAAAGGAAGTGGTGCAGAGTGTTCTGGAAGGACAGGGCGTCGGCTGGCTTAACATGAAAAAGGTTCGCCGACTGCTGGAGAACGAGCAGCTCCGCGTCTTTGTGCTGAGTAAGCTGAACAGAGCCGTCCAGTCGGAGGAAGACGCCAGACAGGAGATCATACGTGATGTGGTAAGATGCTTGTTTTCTGCAAGATAGAAACTATTCATGAACCTTGAACTTTTTCACATTCATTATTAGAGATGTGCCGATCAGGTTTTTTCCTTCCGATTCCGATCACCCATGAGGGCCGATCACGGCCGATCATCGATACCGATCACATAATAATTTTTTTAATCATAAGC
>NW_006800173.1:755095-763582 GCF_000485575.1 Poecilia formosa
GCCGATCGATCGGCACACCTCTATTCCCTATTGGGAACATGCGTCTTATCTTATGGAAAGACCAAGGCGAATGAATACTTTTGCCAGAGACTTGATTTGCAGAAAATCAAATCTGAAGTTTGTTTCTGGAGGGCATGCAGTAGTGTATTTTTGAGGGCTGTATTCTGTCTTTGTAGTGATCTGAAGATTGTAAAATCCTAGATCATGATCAGATTATGGGTTGCTTGTGATGGCAAACCTTCAATAACCAGTTTGTCTGTTTCCAGGAGGTGAACAGAAAAGTTTACAAAGGCATGCTGGACATCCTGAAGTGCACGGTTTCCAGTCTGGAGCATTCTTATACCAATGCTGGTCTTGGAGGAATGGCTAGTGTCTTCAGCCTGCTGGAAATAGCACGCACACATTATCAAACCAAAGGTATGCCCTAAAACTTAAAAACTGCCTTCATGAAGTTTATACCTAATTGTGAGATTCATATGAAGTACTCTTAGAAATGTATAAGATTCTGTGTTCAGGCTAACATCAGGGTGCTTGTATTGTTTACTTGTCAATGCACTTGCTCTGCATAGCTTTGTGCTGCATGTCAGACTGTCTTACGGCATTAACTAAAGCTGTTCTTTGCTTTTTTTTTGTCAAATAATCTTTTTCTTCTCCCCATTTTAAACTTTTAACTTACTTCCTTCTCCTGTGTTTGATGAACTATGTCTTTGGCCCCCTTAATTTTGGTAACTTGGTAGACCCGGAAAAGCGCAAGCGAAGTCCCACAGACAGTGCTGGCAGCCCGGGGAGTAAAGAGAGTCCTTCTGGTCGTATGGAGACAGCCAGACCTCAGGGCCTCCTGAATATCCCCCAGCTGCAGCTGCCTCACCACACCACGGGCAAAGGAGCCCGCCATTTTGATACCCGAAGTCTGAACGAGGAGAACTTTATTGCCTCGATTGGTGTGTACACCACTCAAGCCTGGTTGCATGTGCACTGTAACCCCCCTCCTTCCCCTGCCCCCACCGTACAAGCTCATCAACCTTAAACCTCTCCCACCCTACTTCCAGCCGTCTCAGTGAAAGATCCCCCAGACAACAACCAACAGGTGTTATTATATTCCACACACTTTAACTGAAATTACCGTTGATAATCACGTAGGATGGCTAACCAGCTGAAATTTTATATTAAAATTGTTTAAATTAAATTAAAGTTGTATAATAAATTAGTTTTGAAGTGTATGGAATATGCATCCTGTTTCCAGCCTGGACTGTGTGTGTTTGTGGCCTTTTCCTTAAACATCCGTGAAGCTGTTTTCCTCCCCTTTGGGGTTCTGTTGTTGGCCTTTTAGCACCTTGAATGCATGTGGTTGTTTTGTTCTTGCAGTGTGAAAATCTGCAGTAGGGGACAAGGGGAAAGTAGAGTTATACACATCGATGGTCAAATCGGTGTTCATCTGAGCCTTTACTGCAGGTTTCTTCAAGGTGTGCTGTAGAAAATGAACAAAAAAAACAAAACAGCTCCTTTGCTATCAGCATGGAGGGTGGAAACAAAACTCCCCAGTAAACAGTCCCAGTATATAGAAAATTCCTACAACAGACTTGTTTTTTGGGCATATAGTCCTTGATTTTTCAAATAAAATTCTGGGTCTGTCTACAGGGGACTCCTCTCAGTTCGTCCACCCACACCTCTCCTACTCTCACCCCTTTTTCTACCTGTTAGAAGTTGCACCTTCAATTCTACAGAATGCTGTGAGACTTGCATCTCAGCTTCTGCAACTACTCCATTCCACTCACTGGCTATCAACATCATCCCACGCTCTTTTTCCCAATCAGCCTCCTCGTTTTCACCTTTGCTCTGGAAAGCCAGACACATGCGATGGATGAACGTAGACGGTCAGAGCCAAAGCTCTGTAACAGCACTGTGTGGCTCTCCAGGACTCTGTGTGGAGAGGTTGGGGTGTTTTGTAATGTTACCTAAGTAGCTGTTGCATAACAAATCCAATATAGCCCTATAACATTTTTTTTAAATATAATTTTGTCCTAAATGAATCAACACTACATGCCAACATTACAAAACACCTTCTTTTAGAAAGTAAAACATTCTAATGCTTCTTTTGTTTTGAGTTTGGTTTTAATGCTCACCCACCATACATGCCTTTTCAACCAGCTCTCTGACTCTCTCTCTGTCTTTCTCTCCTTGCTTGCAATGCATCTTGGGTAGAATTGTGGAGCAAGCACCAGGATAAGCAAAAAGCTATGGAAAAACAACAGAGTAAGAGACTTTTCACACACCAAAAAAAAGAACAAAAAAAACTAACTTAAAAACTGGGGTGTTAAAGTGAATTTTTTTTCAACCCCCTTATCTTTGCACTTTCTTTTTTTTTTACCTCTTCTCTCACTCGTGTATTTTTCTATGCGTGAAACAATAACCAGCAATAATCTAGATCTGAATGGACAAACCCTCCCCAAATTAGGGGTTATAGTGTCAGTGTGTTTTACATATTTGAGTATAAATTAAAAATTGAAGTTGGATAGGATTAATTTAGGTTTAGATCATCTTTTTTTATTATTTATTCCAAAAGAGTAAAACTGCATGTCACACTGTTAATATTTGTATTTGTAAAAGCAAAAAAAAAAGGTGAGAAACATACCTCATCCCTCTATTTGACAATTATGTACAACTTGTGTTTTCATTATATACTGTAAGGCTAAAAACAAAATATAATGAAGGGTAAAAGTTAAAATCTTTAGGATTGTTGGATTAACTGACATAAAAATGACAGAAGCTTACTGTAACATTTATTGGCTTAAGCTGAAGCAAAGTGTATTCTTGTTTTATCATGTTCTTCTTCTTCCTCTCTTGCAATCATGCATCTAGATGAGCAGAAATGAATACCTGCTGCCCTGTCCTGCTCTTTTTAACTGTACTTTTTTCCAGTTTCAAGTGACTTGCTGTAACATTACAGCCAACTTCCCACAGTTTTCTGATGCATTATGAATCGCTTTGCCAAAGTTAAATGTCACAAAAAAGTGAGAACTACACAGACCTGTATGGATGCACGTGTCGCCACATGTCCACCTACAAAGATGATAAATAACAGTCACACTTGAAACAGAAAATGTCTCCTTTACCGACCATGAGTTTGTCTGCATGCCTAACTGCCTGTGTCTGTTTGTGGGGTTTTGGTGTAAATTGGGCCACATTTGCAACACTGATTGAAAAATAATGTCTCGCTCTTGCAGTTTTGTTTTCATTTGTAATGTTTTCCGAATTGCAATGTTTTCTGCTTTCTGTGCTTGCTTCTGTCTCCTCTCTCTGTCCTGTTAAGATGATCTTACTCTGAACCAGAGTAACTTGCACAGGAAGTTTTGAATTTTTTTTATGAAACAAGCTTTCCTATTCTGTATAATTAGTAAAGAAAAATGCCTCCCTACACTTTAAAGCTAGTAGCAGCTTATATATTGAAAATGAAAAGTTTTTCTCAAACTTCATAAAGCTATTGTAATTGAGTGTGCAGCGTACACACATAGTGAGATGTCTAAGCAGTCGTTGACCCTTCAAAGGGATGTAGTGTCAGGGCTACTATGCTGTGCAGGCTTTGAGTGAGACGGCCTTCTATAAGGTAAGAACATCATGAGGCCACATGTGAAAACAGGCTGATAATTAGATGTAATTTGCAGGGGCTGAAGGGGTAAAGCAGCAGCGCCCGCAGGTGACTGACGCAGAGGAGAAGAAATCACAGATCAGTGCTGATAGTGGACTCAGTGTCGCATCTGGTTCTCAGGTTTGTCCTATAATTACTGCTGTGTGAAAACATATTAGTGATAATAAAATCTTGGATGTAATTTGTTTTGTTTATTATTTGTTTTACTTTGAGATTATAATTATAACCAAAGTGCACCTTATTTGGAGGGATAGTTCACATTTTGCAACAGCTAATCAAATTTTTTTTCATTCCTTGTATAGAAGAGCGACACGGAGTCTGTAACCAGTTCAGAGCCGCCGATCCTCACGAGGAGCACCAGCCAGGACTCGGAGGCCAGCACAGTGGTAGGGCATGGCCAACTCGGATGACTTGCACTTTATTTATTCTTTTTTTTTTTTTTTCCCAACAGGAGTGCGCCCATCATTCATCCAAAACATAAATACATGACATGAGCCACTTGGTTTTATTTTAAATAATCATATTTTCCAACTGCTATTTCAATAATGTGTCGTATTGATTATTATCGCAGTAACAATGCTGTGTGCATTGTGTATTTTGATATAGGCTTGAGCAGAAAAAACCTAGAAAAAAAATACTTTCACTATATTAAATATATTTTTTTTAGAATTTAATTTTTTTATTCTTTGTGACCGGAAATATTGTTAACCAGCCTTAGGTGCTGTATATTAGCCAGCTGACACAGTGTTGAGCAACAGGTGGGGGAGGGATAGCGCTGCTCTGTACTCCCATCAACCCAGAATAGACTCAGGACTTTTTGGCCCTTTTTGGCTTTTTGGCTCTCGATTAAACTGTATGGTATGGAAGATGTTAACAGCTACATTTCGATAAACCTTAATACTGATAACTGGCACATGCCTGTGAATGAACTGAAATAATTACTAAATCCTCTTCTTTAATATAGTTCCAAAATGCCATTTTTACTGTTTATAGATTGTATCCAAAATATTGAATTTATTTTAAATTTAGCATATAGAATAAATTTAGGAATTGTTCGTTTTCTGTAACCCTCAAAAATGAGACATGATGCTTTTGTGGTATAAGAATAATCCACTGTATGTTGAATTAATTCCTTGATGTAGGTAAGGAAAATAAGTTTAAATTTTCAGATGGCTCATGTAATTAGAAAATATGCAAAACTCCCAAAGACACAGAGCTACAGTTTCATTAATAAAAAGCTGGAATAAAATGGAAAATACTGTCTTCTATTTACCTTTACTGCATTAAGTGAACAATGAATGTAAACATTCAAAAGTCTACGTATGAAACCTTTATTACTCTGAATTTTAACATTTTAGATTAGCAATAGCTCTGGTGAGACCCTTGGGGCCGACAGTGACCTGAGCAGCACAGCAGGAGATGGTCTTGGAGGGAGAGCTGCTCCTCATTTGAATCAGTCCAGAGGAACTCTGTCTGACAGTGAGATTGAAACCAATCCAGCCACAAGCTCAGTCTTCGTAAGTAAAAAAACAAAAACAAAAAAACTTCCATATACACCAAAGAATACTGATTGGTTAAAATCCTCTCTGAAAGTCCTTAAACCTTGTTACTGCCATGTAGAATAGTTGTCCAAAAATGATTCAATATATATCTGCATAAATTTTCTCTTGTAAGTGCAAGCTGACATTGGACATACATTTTGTTTTTCTTTTACTAAATATAAACTCTGCAAGTACTAAACAATTCACCGACTGCCAAAAAAATTAGTAAAATAATATTTTTGTTGTGATAATTTTAGCAAAGCAAACTTGTGATCATTGTGCTTGCAGTTTGACAAACCTGGTTTTTCTTCTTCCATAGGGAAAAACTCACACTCTTAAACCAGGTGCAAAAGATCATTTACCTGCAATGGTCAAAGGGCCTCCAGTTCAACCAATGGAGGACATCAGTATGAGGATTTATCTGTTTGAAGGTTTGCTGGGTAGGTGCTGCTCTCTTGATTTCTGCTTTCTCTGTAAACTTGCTCTACAGACGATTTTATGCTTCTGATGTTTCATGTCTACTGAAACAGCTCTGTTTCCTTTGAGTTTAAATTGTTATGCATTGCTGACATTGTGCATTTTGACTTGTATATATTTTTTTACATGTATTTTTTAAAGATTTTACTAAATTACCACAGTTATACACATTTTATTTAGCTCTATGTAAGTGAACAAGATGTCTTGAATTCATATTTTAGTAACCATTGTTCAGCTCTACAACAGTTAAAATCTGTATTGGTAGAATATTACTGGACCATTTCCTGAGTCCTGAATTGTGTTTTAAATGCAAAATACTCGAAGGATTAATGTAGTACTGTCAACACAAACTCCATTTCCATTATCTGTCCTTGTTTGTGAAAATGTCTGATGCAAACTTGAAGCTTTGAAGCAGTGTGTTAAAAATCACGCTCTGTATTAATCCTTGTCATGTTTCTGTGGTGTGCATCTCGGCTCGCTCAGCTCTCGTTTTTTGCCATTAAACCCATTCACACCTCTTTGCCTAACCCCGGCGCTGCTCTTGCTGCTTTTTTCTCTTCTCCTGCTGCTCATGGGAAATTTCTCCAGGGCGGGATAAGAGCTCCGTTTGGGATCAGCTAGAGGATGCGGCCATGGAAACCTTTTCTCTAAGTAGGGCTGATCTCTTGCCTTTGCCCCTTTTTTATGTGTGTGTTGTGCTGGTGGATTGTGTTTCTTTGCTTAGCTCATCTAGCTCTGTTCAGTCTTTTTATCTGATGAGCGTTTTACCTGTTCTTTAGTGAGGTTTAGATCTGTGCATATAGGGGTGGGAAAATGTTTTTTTTTTATAATATCAAAACAGAAAAAAAAATAGTCTGTCACACCTACCATCTTTCTGTATACATTGACTACACACAGATTGTTTTATTTGCAGTCCTTTTTCACTCATTTATTTATTTATATAGTGCTTTACAAAAGTCAGAGAGCTAAAATGCTTCACAAAGATCAATAATAAACAAAGAAAAGGAAAAAAAAGCTAGAAATCTGGAATAAAATGTCCCATTTCTATCTATGCAATTATTAAAAGGCTTCCTGATTAAAAATACCTGAAACTTTGTTCTAAAAAGGCCTGAGTCAGTGATTGAGGGTAGGTCCAGATGAATCTGATTTCAGTCTGGGTGTCTTGTGTTCCTCAAATTATAATTCTAAAAGAAATATACATATGTTTCGGAATTTTATATTCAAGTTGGCATACGATTTGAGTTGAGCCAAGTGAGCAGCTGAAGAAGATTTGCTCACTTGAGACAAAACAAACTGTTTTCAGGTAAGGAGCGCTCCACCCTTTGGGATCAAGTGCAGTTCTGGGAGGACGCCTTCTTAGATGCTGTGATGTTGGAGCGCGAAGGAATGGGGATGGACCAGGGACCTCAGGAAATGATTGAAAGGTTTTCTTATTTATTATTATTTTTTTCAGCATCCAAATGTGAGTTTTAAAACAATTTTAAGAATCCCTCTGTTTTTCATAATAACTCAGATACTTGTCACTTGGAGAGCATGATCGCAAGCGTCTGGAGGACGATGAGGACAGACTCTTGGCCACCCTTCTGCACAACATGATTGCTTACATGCTAATGATAAAAGTATGACAGCCTGTTGCTCTGTTTAAGCAGCTGTAGTTTTATTGTTTTCTTTCTTTGAGATGAGTGGACCAGCGTGTAAATGTTTTTTCTTGATTTAGGTGAACAAAAATGACATCAGGAAGAAAGTGAGACGTTTGATGGGCAAATCTCACATCGGACTCACATACAGCCAAGAGATCAACGAAATACTGGACAAACTGGCCCATATGGTGAATATATCTTCCACTTTTTCCATTTGACCTCTCTTAGTTTTTTGTAATTGATTTTTACCAATCCTATGTAGAATGGTCGTGAGCTGTCCATCAGGCCCAGTGGAAGTCGTCACATCAAGAAACAAACATTTGTTGTTCATGCTGGCACTGATACAACAGGAGACATCTTCTTTATGGAGGTAGGAAAAGGCTTTCATCATTGCTGCATATATCATGATCTGTTCTTGTTTTTGCACTAACAAACATTCACCAATGTTTAAAGGTTTGTGATGACTGCATAGTCCTGCGCAGCAACGTCGGTACGGTTTACGAGCGCTGGTGGTACGAGAAGCTCATCAACATGACGTACTGCCCCAAGACCAAGGTGTTGTGTCTGTGGAGACGTAACGGCCAAGAGACGCAGCTCAACAAGTTCTATACCAAAAAGGTCTGCAACTGTGCATCTTGTGCTTCTGCAAACTTTAGGAAGAAGTTGTTTAAAAATTAAAGTAACTTTCCTCTGTTTCAGTGTCGCGAGCTCTACTACTGTGTCAAAGACAGCATGGAGAGAGCCGCAGCAAGACAGCAAAGCATTAAACCAGGTTGATACCTTTGAGATGACTGAGGCTCAGTCGATGTTGCCAACTCTTAATTTGACATTTAATTTATATCCTCTCTAAATTTTTAAAATAACTGTGATAATTTTATTCATAAAATTCTGAATTAGAATTTTATGATTCTAATTAATTCATTCTAATCATTAATTAAATTTAATGATTAGAATTAAAAAAACACTACTGCAGACTTAAAAACCCCCATCAATTTAGGTAGTTTTCAGATTCATCAGAAGTGAATGGAAAAAGTGGAAAATATTTTCTCAGTCTATCCATCCATTCACTTATTTCCTTGCAGTTAATACATGTTTGTATTTGCACTTTAAAGGAGACATATTTTGAAAAATTCACATTTTGTATGTTTTTGTTCTTCTATTTGGGTCTCAGCTGCTTCTAAAA